>NC_061120.1:204529269-204577081 GCF_002878395.1 Capsicum annuum
GATTGCTTGTATTGCTAATATGGATAAGAAATTTCAATCCTTTTCCATCTAACCTTTAGCAACTTTCACATTTTATTATCCAGTTAACATGTAGGCCCAGGTAGATATTGAAATGTGCCCCTAAGCATTTACATAGTCTACCCCATGCCTGTGCCAGAATCAGTGATGTGCAAAATGGATAATGTGTAAATAAGCCAATAAATCATAAAGAGAAGAAAACAAAGTTGTAGAAAATTGAGAGTGTATCAACATACTTGTAACAAAAGGCACCTCATTGGATCTTCTTCCTCCATATGAGTTTCTTGCAGCGAAATGAGTGCGGCAGCAACCTAAAATTATGAAGTATTTCAATGCATGCAGTCCTCTTGAAGGAGATGGAAGAATAGAAATTGTATTCACCTTTGCAATAAGATCAACGATTGCTAGATTTCCAACCTCCATTGTAATCATGGTAATGCGTTCCCAAGTATTTGGCATGGAGCTTTTGACTTGTATCACTAGTAGCAGCTACCAATATAACTTTCAGGTAAGGCATTACAGAATCGTATATGTATGCAGCGCCCTCCTACAGTGTCCCAAGAAAATGAAGTTTAGAACACGAGATTTAAACAATAACAAAAAGCTCTTTTTGAACCCCGAAAAGCAAACTGCCTGTGATTGAATAGCTAAAGAGCCTAAAGTTGCCAGAGCTGCTTCGTTCATCATTGTCATTCCACTTTGGAATATGCAGCAAGTTACTTGTTAAAAACAAAAAACAACAGATAATAATAGAATCGAAAGTACAATAGAATAATACGATAATCGAGGTACAAGAAATCACCAGATAGTAACAGAAATCGAATGATAAGAAATTAAAAGGGCAATACTACGACTACTATATGAACAGGCAGCAAGACAATGCACTTATACCTACTATGCTTCTAAATATGACAAGATATTACTCTTATACAAGTGAACAAATGAATATGTTTTAGATTGGTAAAGGTTGCATTACCTGTAGAAACACGACTAGTTTACTCACTATATTGTGCAGGTAAGGTTTCAAAATATCTGCACTTCAATTGTGGCTGAACACCAGTATCGTTGAAGTTGCACGGGCCTATTCAAATGAGAAAAAGGTTAGTAGGCAATGACATGTACTTTCCACGCTACATAACTATTCAACTAGAGAACAAAGAGTCAATACATCGGTCATATGTCATTAACAAGATGCTATAACATTGAAACATCAACATCACATCAAGAATTTACCTGCAACCTGGGATTATAGAAATCTTCCAATACTGCAATCAAATCTGGAAGAACCAGCTGATGATATGGTTCTTGAAACTATAGGCTTATATGCATTGATAGCTGACCAATTGCATGAATCACTACCCATCACACTCGAGGGTGATTATCAAAGATTAGTTTCACTATAGTCTCTACTAGGTTCTTCATATCCTTTGAGCATATTACTATCACCTTTGAACATCTCTCCGATATAACCCCAATCGCGGTAACAACAGAATAACGAATTTGCCAATCTTTATGATCCAAAAAGCTGAAAATCGTCTAAGGCAAATTAGGCACAATTACACTCCCCCCTAATGCAATTGCTAACCTACCCAAACTCTCCTTACCATAACTATACATACTCAACTCCCCTTCATTTCCATCATCATTAACCGCATCTCCCCAACAAGGGTCATCTCTAATATGCACCAACATATCAATCAACACAAGAAGAAACTTAGTAACTTCTTCGTTCAGAACTATCTGCATCATCTCACATCCACTCTCTCTATCTTCAGCAGCAGTAACCACAAACTCAACAGTAAGTTTTCTTAACTTTTAGCCTAACCTCGAATCATAACACCAATTTCAACACTAAAATACTCGGCCTTTATACCAGCTAAAACAATCAAATCCTCAAGAAGACTACAAACAAGCTCCTCTTCATCAATTGCCACGAACAAAGGAATCAACAAATTCCCTAAAAACATATGCAACTTTGAAGTTCATCTTTTATGCCATACTTCATTTTCATTGAAGTTCTGACAATCTATCAAAAATAATACTTTGCAATCACTAGTAAATTAGCATTGAAAATTAAAAGGCAAGTGTTCGAATATCTCATCGACAAAACCACACACAAAAATAAAAAATTGAGGTTAAAGAGAGTAGCATTTACCTGGTTAGAGTAGCAATGACCGACCGTAGACGCCGGAGTAGCAATGGCCGATGGAGAGTAGCAACGGCCGACAGTGAGTATCCGGAGTCTATAGGTTTAGGGAAAAATGAGAGAGAGATGGGTCGTCATTTGGGGGTAATTAAAAAAAAAAGGGGGAAATTTTATTTTTTTTGATATAAAAAGGAAGCAACACTTTAGCGCTCTTTTTTCAATGGATAGCGGGGGTTAAAACCCCCGTAAATTTATAAATATTAGCGATAAAGTTTTAATTCCCGCATTTTATATAATTTTACGGGGGTTAAAATAATCCCCACTAATAAACCCCCACAGTTAGACCCATTTTTTGTAGTGTTCCTATCAGACACAACACACATGTTTTGTCTTACCCCATACGCTTTCTTTAGATTCTCAAAGAACTATGTCCAGGATGCATCATTTTCAGAATCAAGCACTCCATATGCCAAAGGAACTATATGATCTGTATAAATAATTCATTATTTTCAGAATCAAGCACACCATATGCCAAAGAAAATATATAACCTGCACATATAAAAAAAATCTGGGCAGGCCAATTAAATACAGTTGGAACTGCATATGTATTTATTACAATATAGGTCAATTAAAATGTATATTTTATCTACCATAAATGGTATCAATTACATATAATAAAATTTAAATGAACCTCATTATCAAACATAATCAATTTTACATGATTCATTTAGAAAACTTTGAACATATATCTAATTATATACACATATGTATATATGAACTGGATATATGTATTTTTCAAGTCAACAGCAGAAAAACAAAAAAAATACAACCAGTTATGCTAATTAAATTATACTAACCTGCTCCGTCTGTTGTACATGTTGTTACAAATGCCCCAGTATACATTCCTCTCAGATGACTAGCATTAATAACTCCGACTGATCTACAATGATCGAATCTTTTAATAAATGCATGTAGAGTGATAAATACATACAAGAATGCATTATCATCTGTCTTCTTCATTCTTATATGAGACTCCGAATAGGTAGTATTCAACACATATAAGTATGATGGTAGTTTCCCATAAGATGTTGATGGCTTACCCCTCAACTCTTCTAGCGCTCTTTCCTTGGCCCTCCAACATAAAGTGTATGTTAAATCCATACAAAATCTTCCTTCATGTCATTTTTTATTTTCGACGCACTATATTTTCGTTTGTGGTTTTTGAATTTCTATTTAACCATACCAGCTATCAACATACTAATTGCATACACCTTTGGATAGATCTTGTCCTTCACCGGGCATGTATGTTGAGGTTTGAATTCTCTTATTCTAAACATTCCTATTTCTCCCATTCCTGATGCACGCATTAAAAACTCGCAGTTTCTTGATTTGCCAAACAATGTATACCTGCACGCAAAATAATTTATTATACCTGCACGCAAAATAATTTATTACATTCAAAATACATATCCAAACTAATATTAAACAAGATATGAGAGATATAGAATGTACGTACGTTTTCTTACTTGACTTTTTACTGCGCGTTTGAAACTTCTCCCTAATTGAATAGTCCTTCATGACTGACTTTAAAATTCTTTTTCTCAAGTAAATCTGGTGTTCCTCAACATGCTTGTGATGTGGGTCTGATATAATCACCTCAACAGGATCCATCTCAAAAACATCTAATGCTTTTGTATCTTCATAAACCACCAAAGATCCTTCATTTGTTGTATTTATCACTGTTTCCAAGTTGTTACAGTTGATTCCTCTTTCAGCAACATATATAGATGAGCTTGCCAAGTTGCTCCCCACATCTTTATCCAAAAGCTTACATATAAAAGGAAGACAATTCATGTCTTGCATCAGCTTTTTCTGCAATATAAACACCTTTAAACCCATATCGTTATGTATTTCTATCTTCCCTGCATTAGGAGTGATTTGATATTCCACTAGAATACGTTTGATGGTTAAATCCACACTTAAGTGAGATGCCAAAACATCGTGTAACTCAATGAATGTTGCTGATGTGCTCAACAGTATAGCATCAGTGACATATTCTTCGAAGTTCTTTTCGTACGTCCATCGACCAGAGTGCTTCACAAGGACTGGTATGCTTCCCATTTCTACTTGATTTAACCAATAAATAAATAAATATACATATTTGTCAGATATCACTTATTTTAACACACACTTTAGAGCTTTAAGTGCAGACAAAGTTACACAGCCAACATCTCCATTTAAAAAATACATTTAAACAATATTTGTTTAATTTAAAATATAAAATACAGAAACTACTTAATCAAACGGAAGTAAAACAGGCACGAAATATATTATCACATATACAATTATACTCTCAAATTCCCACAAGCAAAACAAAAATACATATGCAGTGTTAACATTAAGCATATCAAAAAGAATACATCTGCAACATACCTAATTTGTAATTTGATATGTTACATACATATTTGTCAAATGTCACTTGTTATAACACGCACTTTTCAGATTTAAGTGCAAACAAAGATACACAACCAACATCTCAATTTAAAAAATACATATACATAACATTAGCTTAAAGTAAAATATCTTTTCAAATATACATTTATACTAGAGTATTCCGACAACAAAAATAAAAATACATAAGCAGTGTTACCATTAACAATATCAAAAAATACATATGCAGTGTTACCATTAAGCACATAAAAAATACATATAGAGAAGATATTTTATACTTTTATCTGGGTTCATAGAATATCATCAAATTCAACATATACATTCGATCATTCATTTATCTAGTTCAGAAAATAATTGAATATACTTCAATTCGAATGTTGTTTACATTTGTTCTATTGTTAAAACAATCAAAATAACAACAAACGATCCTAAAAAATAGAGTCAAATACTGATTTTTTTCTCATTGAAACAACTTTAAATCTGAAATTTGCAACAGATACTTGAATTTCAATTTTACTGTTGCCTTGATTCTAACTCGAATTTGTTTTACAATTTTTTTCACATACAAATTAACAACGACAACCAAAACTTGATAGGCACATCAGTAATGGTTAAAAAAATAAACTGAATAACAATAATGATTATGTACCTTGAACAGTAGTAATGGTTGAATTTTCAACTGACAGTTAAATTCAAACAAATAAAACAGATGAATCAACAATTGAATTACTGTTTCGTTTTGCAATTGTTGTTGATTTCGAAGAAGAATCAGTCCAATTTGATTCAGCAACACAAGGTTGGTTTAGAAGAAATTGCTAAGAAAAGATTCAGCTGTAAATGGTGAAAAACTGAAATTTGAATCATGAAGTTATAACGGATGTCACATTTTTTAAGAGTTTTAAATGGAAAAGGAATCAACGTATTTACTTGATTGGTAATTATACCATATATAGTTCAACTAATTTTAGTTAATTAAGTGCAGTAACTTTTTTTTAGATGTATTTTTACAGCAACATTTTTTAAAAATAGAAAATATAAGTTGCTATAAAATGTAATTATCAAACTGTTGCTATAAAACTAGTAATTAGGCTCTTAGGTATGCTACTTCTGAATTTTACCCAACTTTATATATAACATACTTTGTATATTTCTGTTATAAATATAATACTTTATATATTTATGAGTATAAATATAATACTTTGTGTATAAAAATACCAAGTATTATGGTATATAAAGGTAGCAGTTGCAGTTTAAGATATAAATTTGTTAAATTAGACATATTTTTTTATGAAAAATATGTATGACCGATTTATATTTTTAGCATATATATGGTATAAATTATTTATATTTGAATAGTATAATAAAGATGTACACAATATAATATATATAATCAAATTAAAAACGAGAACAATTTGTGGCAGTAGTAAAATAATCTGCTACAACTTTATTAATTTCATGAATATAGAAAACGATTATCCATTATTAGTTACACGAGTATAATTCCTTAAACGTCTGTATCACAACCGAAAAATTATTATTATTATTATTATATTATAGTAATTAGGACATTAGCAGTAAAATAATATCTTAAATAAGGGAGAAAATTAATAATGAGAGAGAAAAAGATATATATATATATTAATTAGGATAGCATTAAGTATTTTTAAAATTGCTATATACGTAATATTGAAAAAGTAATGTTATAAAGAGAGTTTTATGTAAAAATTTAAAAGATTGGAGTTATATGTAATAATAATAAAAGTTGGAATTAGAGCTGAAAAATTGAAAAAACATCAAAAACCTGTTTTCCTTTTCAAAAATTTTTTTTGAAATTATTTTCTGAATTTTCATGACCAAACACCGCAATTTTCAACTCCAAATATTTTTTTGGAAAAAAACAAAATTCATGGCCAAACGGGCCCAAAAACTCTTTCTTGTTAGACAACGTTCTACATTTTTGTCAATTCTTTTATTTGTTCAACATTCTTTAGTGAAGGCCAAATAAAAATTATCCTATCATAATCCCTTTCTAAGCAAAACCCTTTTTCTTTTCAAAAATTCTCACCAAGAGACAACTTGCAGAGTTGTTCAAAAACCTCATTAGATATGTAGAGTTAATGGTCATAAACATACCTAAAATATTATATTTTTGTGCATCTTTTATCTAAAATATTAGGTATTCACTTTTCCTAGTTAAAATAATGCATTTATTATTTGTCAAACTATACCTCAATTATCAGTTATTTCTTTTTCCAGCCTTAAACATTATTATTGTTTAAATAGAAAAAGAGAGCAATAAATAGTTAGATATATTTTGATAAATATTGATGATAGTTAAGATAAAAAATTCATGCACCTAATACTTTAAATATAAAATTTTTAAAAAGTTGAGATACTAGGTGTTTTTTGACCTCTCACTCTTAGATATATTTTTGGTCGTTTCAATTTATGTGACACCTTTCGAATTTTAAAATTCAAACAAATTTATCTTTGATCATTATTTATATATATATTTTAAAATATTTTGAATTCTTAATTATTAAGTCTTATAGCTCTTTTTGTGCAGTTTCAAACATAAATAAAGAAAAAGTTTCAAAAATAGTGACAGTTTGACACAAAACTCAGGTTTTACAGCCATAATTTGTGATATTACTATTTATAGCCACTGTATTCGATTCATAGCTGTTGTATTCAGATTTACTCAATCGGCTGTATTCATATAAAACTTAAATATGAATGCAATATACAATAATGCATATGAATATAGTACAAATAACCATCATTCAGTAACTAACAATAGAGTATTAAAATGTTCATACAGTACAAATAACGATCATTCAGTACATAGTAATGGATAAATACATATACATACATACAATAACAAAATATACATACAATATAAATAACAATCATTTAGTATAGAGTAATGGATATAATACATATATATACATACAGTACCAAGTTATGCATATAAAAACCACATTAAATAAACAGTAGGGACAAAATTATATATATTGTATAAAATTAACACATATGCATGAGATGGAGTACACAATTAATACACATACACTATATAAGAAACTTATCTAAATATATGCATCAGTTGTAACACAAATTAAATCAAACATACTGTAAATATAAATGTCAATTACTTAGATTAAAAGGATTAGTGATTTATGAATTGGTATAGTGAAAGAGATATGGATTGAAGAAGAAATCGAAGAGAGAAACGGTAGAATTTGAGGGTAAAGAGAGAGAGAGTGTGTGATTTAGGGATAAAGAGAGAGAGTTGGTGTATTGAATAAAGTGAAAAAAGTATGTCATTGTTGTATTGATTTAAAAAATGCAATTATAGAAATGTGTGCTACAAAATGTACTTAAGTTAAAAGTTAGTCATACGACTGACTATATTATATAATTATGATAAATTACAGCTTTAAATGATAATAACGATTCAATAGAGGCTGATCCGAATAACTTTTTCTTAATTTTATTTTTAACAAATTTGAAATTAACTGTTTGACTTTAGAAAAATAAAAAATGCTACATAAAATGTAACACAAAAGATTAATATAGACATTACGATAAAATGTCCTCTTGATGGTAAAAGGCAAATGGGACCAACCGTTTCAAACCCGGTTCATTATCCTAAATTAACCACCACCCAAACCGAATTAAACCCGGTTCAATTCCTGTGGCGTCAAAATTTTCTCCCTTTTTATTTTTCCCTTTTTAATCACTTTTCTCAGATTCGATCATTTTCCCCTTTCCCATTTCCTCGAAATTCCCACAACTCTCGCCGGAAAAAATGCCGGAGATCGCCGCCGCCGTTTTTTTCTCCGTTTTCTCTTCAATTCCTCTACTAAAACAACCGCCGTGTTCCTCCGGTAAATTGTCTCGTTTTCCGTGTCAATCGCCGATCGGTTCCGTCCGGTTCGTTGCGAAAGCGTCCGGTTCAGGTGGTTTCCTTGGTGGTGATGCACTTGGACCGTATCCTTGGGAACCTTCTGACTCAGAAGATCCTTGTATGTTCGTTAATTAATCTCTACATAGTGTTAATTTAAAATTCAAAAGCAAAAAAAATACTTTTTGCTTCTTAAAATTTGTGATTTTAAGCTATGCGATTTTTTTTGACATATTTGATCTGTTCAAGTGTATTTTATTTCAATGATATGTATTTTAGTTTATTCTCTTAAGGCAAATTGCGCTTTACAACTAGAGGATCTGTAGATTTCATAGTGAAATCTAGGGTAAAACTGCGTACAATAGATCATTACTGTCCAGCTCTTCCAGGACCTTGTGTATAGCGGGAGCGTAATACATCAGGCTAACTTTTTTTTAAGGCACTGAAATGTAGAAACAATAATTGAGCTTAGCTAGTTTGTGTCATATATAATGGTTTAGAAAATGCCACGGATTAGCTTAGGCATACAATTAGGATTTAGTTTGATGTATGTGTTGAATTTACCCTAGACCCACTTTGTGGAAATATACTGGGTATGTTGTTGTTGTTGTTGTTGTTGTTGAATTAGCTCTTGTTTCTGGTAGGCAAAGTCACTTGTTCAGTCTTTCATGCAATGCTAAAAGTTGTCTTTTTGTTTATAGTTTTCCTTTTCCATTTATTAAGCATTCAATGTTTGTTATATTGGTGTTTTTCCCGTTTTGTTGTTTCATTTATGTGTGTGTGTGTTATAAAGAAGTTTTATCAGGAAATAGTGTTCCTCTTTATATCAAGAAGAATTGTACTTGTTATAGATTCCTTGTGAGTTAAATGTTGGATTTCTCTTCAAGGGTGGTCCACCTTGAAATTAAAGTCAATTGGTGTTCTGCTAAAAAAGCGAGGCCATATTTGATTTTAGGTTCAATTCTTTCACTGGAAAAGATAGTTCATTCAAAAAGTTGTTTTAGCTGTAATTCCTGCACTGATTTTAAGTTAGTGACCATGAAGCACTAGTATGTCAATAGATGTATTGTACAGTTTTGAAATGTGGATTTAGTGACAATATACCCGTACTGGAAGGAAGCTAAAGTGGAGCTTAGTATGAAATGCTTCGAGAATGACTCTTAGAAATCCTTATATGCAGTACTGCATTGTGTGTTAAGTTGTGAAAACAGTTTGTTGAACATTATAATCCGATTTCATATCCAGAAAATCATATTACAGTTTCATGTGGGGGATATTGTGGTTGATGCTGTTATTTGCAGTTTGTCAAGACCTTTTCTGGGCACACCATTTTACGAGTTATAACCTAAATTTTAGTAATTTAATTCGTATTAGAAAAAATTAAATGTTTTGTCATAGCTGATTGTAGGAGTGCAAAATTTCGAGCACTGCCAAGCTTGATGCTTAGTATTTATACAAGAAGCTTCTAGAGTGCTTCAAAATTGGAGCTCGCTTATCTGACCTTCTCGAGGATTGCATATTCTTTTTACTTATTACGGGCGTTGTTGTTTTTGTGTGAGATGAAAGAGAACAGGTGAGGAATCTTTGTTACGATTGGTTAGGGACAAATGTACCATGTGTGTCATGTCACATTTTGTACAGCGACTCGAACACTGTCCTGAAACATCAACCATGCTTTCATTGGTTTATGTGGAAGTTTCTTGTTCTATGCAGATCCAAATATGTGATTATCTGCTCTCTCTCCCTCTCTCTGGTAAATTAAGTAGCACAAATTAAACACTGATAAGATGTATGCCCAATCATGCACGATACATTCTTCTGACTCCAAAGGTCTCCTCGCATAGACTCTTACGAAAGATTAATTATTGGTTTGACCTTTCACCCATAGATTCCCGTGAGAACTTGTTGAACTTTGTTGGCTCCCTGGTACTAGTTTAGTCTTTTTTTATTTGAGCTTATGAAGTATTGTCATCTTCCTAACTTTTGTACTATTCTGCATCTTCTTGATGCCAACAATGAAATTTCTTATTATTTCACAAAGAAAAGATTAATTATTGTTTTGATATTTGACAGGCATTTATTTCCTTTAAATTTTTCTTCCTTTTCTCTGTGTCCGAAATGGCCCATTTTATATAGTTATAGCTCATCATTTAACCAGGATATGTCTTCACTTTTATATTCACTTCGTTGTCATAGTCCATTTTACTTTTTTCTTTTTGAATTTAATTATTTTTTTTTGAAGTTGCTCTGCTATATGCAGCCTTGCACTGGGTACAGGAGGAAAAGATCACTTTGTTCACTGCTGATGGACTCATTCAAATCGGGGGCAACTTGGTCAAGCGAAAAATGTCTTCATTTGATGTATGCTTACTTTTGCCCCATTTTGGGAGGACGCATTAGTTCTGTCCGTGTTTCGTCTCACTATTCTGAGCACAAAGGCATAAATGAATATTCATTCCTCTATTTTCTTGTAGTGAATATGGCTCATTCATTGAATCTCTATACACTGTATGGTGTATTAGTTTATCTAGTTTGGAAGATGCATGATATAATTGTAAAAATTAAATTCCGTGGTGGCTTATAGAAGTTTTTAGGACACGCTGCATAATATCTTCTTGGCATTGACATGCCGCATAATATCTTCTTAGCATTCTCCTTGCCCCCCTTTTCCCATACTTCATCTGCTTTGTTTACAATTGTTTACTTTCAAATGCAGAAGAAGCAGGGAAAATTGAAAGTGTCTCTGAGATCTCAACGATTTCGTGAGAGCAGTTACATGGATCCAAACCAAAGCCTCTGTTTGGGTGCTCTGTTTGACATTGCAGCGACTAATGTAAAGCTTCTGCCACTTGTTGACTTCTAATTCAATGTTTCATTTCATCTTAATGGGAATTGGAATTGGTGAATTTCCAGGGCCTTGACATGGGCAGGAAACTATGCATAATTGGTTTTTGCCGTTCTATAGAGATGTTGAGTGATGTTGTGGAAGACACTGTTCTGGAGCACGGTGGAGAGGTATATCCGCTTATATCACCTCTCTGTTTTTGGTTCTGATCCTTTCATGGACCATTTGATTGCAGTTGCATGACAAACCTTAGCTTGCCTTCTTTGTGAACTCGTTGCATTTCTGATCATCTCGTATGATCTATTTATCCGCTGGGTTTTCTACATTTTGACCTATTGTCCTGTTTTAGGCCTTTAGGTCAACTTAGTTAGGCCTCAAATATCATTAGCTCAATTATCCAAGTCAAAAACTATAGTTCTGTTTTATTTATCAATAGGTCTCATAAGTCATTCTTTTCTTATCTGGGAGAACTCTTTCTAATGAAAATAACTGAAAAGAGACGGCCTGCTGGGCTTTGGTCTAGGTAACTGCATCTTGTGATGTGTGATGCACTTCACAGGTTCGAACCCGGCCTCAAACAAAAAGTTTGTTATTTAAGTGGAGAAAGATAGAGGGTGGGCCCATTATCCACCACCATTCTCCAATAAACCTTGCAATTAGTCGAGGTGCGCAAGCTGGCTCGGACACCACAATTATTAAAAAAACTCAAGATTTCTCAGTTACTCCATAAAAGAGGAAAAGCTATGTGGAGTATACTAGGTGTACCTCTAGGTTGCAGCTATCTTGTAATTCTTCATTTTATGAGGCTAGTGGCCTTGTTTACTTAAATTAACTAAGAATGTTTAGTGAGTTGGATTTTGCTGGGTGGCATAATTCCAAGAAACTAATGGGAGTACATCCAGACAGGAAATTCAATTAATGATATTTTAAAAAATTGTTTCTTTCTTCCGGATGACCACTAAAATATATTCTAGATAATGTAACCTACGAGAAAAATATAGTATTGGCTAACTATCAAGACAGGTAACTCTTGAAACAGAAACAAGGGACTTTAAGACATTTCCCTTAAACTAATCACAAGACTCACCTCCACACGTCAGTAAACAATCATTAATGTACCAAAAGTAAGTGCACTTTGGCTTTTTGGCAATGGCTCCATTAGGATAGTCTCCTGGTTCACAAACTCTGTCATTTCTTCTTCGCTATATGTGAAAAACAATGAAGTCCTAGGAAGGTGTTCTTGCAGCTTCTTGATCTTTCTTGTTCTTTTGCTAGTGACTCTACGGCTTTGATTGCAGATGTAAGTTGACATCTAGTCATTTGTTCTGATCCTCATATGCCTTTAATAAGGAAGTATCTTTTAGGAACTCACCCTCTTCGGATATGTTCTTGCTTAAAACAGGCAATCTTGTGACCCTGGATGTTTATGTTGAGATTGTGGGTGGTAATTGAAGCTGTTTTGACATTAAGTAGGTTTACTTTTAGGTTTTAACTGGTCCCTTCTTTGGTAGTTCAGTATGAAATTTCATATCTAGTCTTTGTACTAGCACACAGAGTTACATACTCAAAGTTACTGTTGTTTATTTGTTAAAACGTCTTCTCTTTTAACTGCCAAGTGTTCATTCAGTTAGTAGCACATTCTCTTTATTAGTGTTTTATTACTTATTTAATGACTCGACAAATCATCTTTTCATTCTACAGATTGTCTCTGCGGAGAAAGCCAGCAAGGACAATTTGCAGGAAAAGCTAACCATGACAGTTGCAGTGCCGCTACTTTGGGGTGTTCCTCCAGCGTCTGAAACTATCCACCTTGCAGTTCGAAATGGTGGAGGCATAGTAGATAAAGTTTACTGGCGATGGGACTTCCTGTAGATGTAAATGTGTAAAGCTCCATGGCCTTTGTTTGTGCATTTGTAAATATTATTGTTAATTCTTCTGTACAAAATTGGAATATGTAACTTAACCTGTGTACACTAGTAGATGTTAAAGAGTAGTGCATCCATCCATTATTTTGAATTGTAAAGTGGACACCTCAAGAATGACAAATTTACCTGTCAATAAAATTTTAGGTCGAACTAATTTGGACATCTAACATGTTTATCATTTGCGATCTAGTTGACATATTTCCGTCCCCATAAGCATTTGCCTCCTGCCAAAAGAGAAGTTTTATGAAGTTTACTGAGTTATAATATCTTTGTACTGACAAAATATAGCAATCCCATAATTCAGAAATTTCACGAAAAAAAGTGGGTCAAAATGGAGGGAGTGAGTCCTATAACGTACCTGGGCCACCTCTCTCCTAAGAGATGGAGCAAGATAGATTTTCACCAATTGATAACTAAGCTCACTAATAGAATCAATATTACCTAATGCTAGACAGTTATCATATGCAGGAATAGACACCTCAACTTCGAGAACGCGCATCTAGGCATTTCAAAGTCGGAGTGTGTGCTGTCAATTGAAGTCGAGTTAAGGTGAAACGCATAAGTAAGCCAAAAAGAGTTCATAAATTAGTTTAATCAGCTTACATGTTAATCCAAACACCCCGTTAAAACTCAAGATTTTCAAGAACATAAATTGTCAGATGTAAGAAGAGGATGAAATGAATCTTCCCCTTAGTTGACCAATTCAACCTTCCCTCTTAACTATTTGGCCCTTTCCTTTGTGTTTCCACTCTTTGAAGTGACTAATAATTCAATGAGGGACTTGTCAGTTGGGCATGGTCAAATTTGAGTGGCGGACTTTACATTGCCTTATCTTCACATTTGGGACAAAGTGAAAAATGATTGGTCACAAATGAAGGAACTGAGGAGACAATTTTAAATTTTTGTTCAAGTGTTCATTTAGAGAGGTTGAATCAAGTGTCTGATCTACAAGCTCAGTTGTGTCTACTTTGCTTCCACAACAGTTACTCTTATCATTGTATCTGCAGAAAGAAGAGATATATGTCTTTAAACACATCTCATCTCTTTGAAGAACTGCAGTGTGTTGCAAAGAAATGGGCGTCTCAAGAGAATGCTCGTCTCATACAAAATCTGCGGCAAATTGAAAGGGAATACAGTTCGGTCTGTAAGGTTGCAGAGAAAGATTTGTCATGGCTGAATCATTACCTAGACGAACTGCAGAGGGTTGAAGAGAAATATGGTTCATTCCATGTGTTCTCGGACAACAATCATCTCCTTCAAACTGCCAATCGGATTCAACAGGGATGTTATTCATTCCGTATTTTTGTAGAGGGACCTAATGTTACTTCATCTCTGTATGCGATTGAAGATAAATGTAAGTCATTCTATACGGTTTTAAACGAATATAATTTTATAGAGGAATATCATCTCCTTGGCACTCTGAAGCGGATTGAAGAGGACTTGGGTTCAGCCCGTGTATTTTCAGACCAGTATCTGTCAAAGTCATCTCATCTACTCCAAACTCTGCAGCAGACTGAAGCAGAATGCTATCAATCCTGTGAATTCTTAGCTGAACTACAATCAAAGAAATCTGATCTCCTTCAGTCTCTGCAGCATATTGAGCAGGTATGGGGTTCATTCCGCAAGTATTCAGACGAACTACAATCAAAGATATCTAATTTCCTTGAGACTACAGCGCGCTTTGTAGAGGAATGCGGCTCATTCCTTGTATTTTTGGAAACATATCTGTCCGCAGAGGATTCTGTTCAGAGGTTGGAATATGGATGGGCGTTTCCTGTGGATCAATTTATGGTACTCAAAAGGGATTTCAAGTTCCTGGGAATCATTCTCAACTTGCAAAACCTCAAAGATGAACCAAATTTCCTAAAACAAGCCCGAGATTCGATTCAACGTACTGAGAGGCATATCGTCCGTATCGGCCAAGAAAACCGTATCTCTGAGATGCGCTACATACAGCGTGTGTTTCATGCGACTAAATCGGAAATCAGAATTAGATATTCCTTTCCCGAAATGTATTTTCAACTTTTTACCAACATGCGTGGTATTGTTATTCCCCATTTTGTAATGGAATTCATTGATACAGTTGTAGAGAATCTCAGTGATTTGCTAAAATATAATGATCCAAGTTCACTACTTTGTATTGGGGAAGCCATGATGGGTCAAATTGAGAAGGCTTTAGAGGGGTTGAAGTTCCTTAGAAGTTTTCTCTGCTTTGTTTCGGACAGATGCATAGAGCCTCAGAGACAATATACTTTTCTCAACCACATTTTACAAGTGGCCTGGCTCACAACAATGTTTGCTTGGTTGTATTTGCCATCCACCCAAGGATATGCGGACTACCCTCCAGATGAAATTAATTATTTATTTTCAAAACTCCGGCGTGAGATGATTCAACCCATTGATCCAAGCACCTGCAAAATCTATATTGGAGTTCTGCAAGCTCTAAAGTTAGTACAGTCGCAATGGTATCCTGTTATCCAAATTAAGTACATTGTAGATTGTGAAGTTGGATTTGTGGACACTCTCCTACACAGTTTGAAAGAGCTACCAGTTCCTAGTAATTTCACGGCAATAAAGAAAACGCTTCAGGAGATGCTCAACTTCTTGAAAACCAATCTCATAAATCTACCAGTACGGGCCCTTGTATTCCATCTTCAATATATCAACTCCGTGATTGTAGATGTTGGACTTCTTGTTTACTCCTTAAATTACAAGGAGAATGATAAGGAAGATGAAACTTTGGGGGAAGCGAAGAATGATAAGGAAGATGAAACTTTGGGGGAAGCGAACCAAGTACTAGTTCTTGATTTCCCAGGCAGAATTCAAAGTATGCAAGCAATGATCTACCTCATCAGTAGAAAGCTATTTCTCTTTCAGTATGGGATTGATGAACAGGGAACTGCTGATTTTACTGTAGACATCCTGATGGATCTCTTATGTCACTATTCAAATTCAATTTCTTCTATCAAGAGCCAACTTCAAAAAACTCAAAAAGAGTTAATGTGCTTCCAAAAAGTTGTAGAACAGGATGACAGATGTAGACAATTTGCAACACCGGTGATTCATTTGGAACGTAAATTAGAGTATGTAACTAGTAGTAGTATAGAAGAATCTTTTCCTGACTGGTGCCTTTTTCTCTGGATTTTACACATAGGAGCGGATATTAGATTACTCAAGGCAGAGGTAGCGGAGATTCTGGAAAAGAATGTGCTAGACTTAGTATTGCATAATACCAAAGATGCTGACATTGCACATTCTTCTTCACAGCATTCTAGAAATCCTGCCAAGAATGAAGAAATGGTGGGCCATAAGGATGTGATGGATGAACTAAGAGGTAAACTAACTAAAGGATCTTCAGGATTTGATGTCATTTCTATTGTTGGGATGCCTGGAGTGGGTAAGACAACCCTGGCGAACAACCTATACTTCGATCAGTCAGTTGTCTCTCACTTTGATAGACGTGCCCAATGTTGTGTCTCTCAAGAATATTCACGAAAGGGCTTGTTACTCTCCCTTCTCGGAGATATAACTGAAAATACAACTAAACTTGAAGGAGAGTCTGAGGATGTACTGGCAGATAAGCTTCGCAAACTTTTAATGTTCAAGAGATACCTTATTTTCATTGATGATATCTGGGAAGCTAGTGTATGGGATTATTTAAATTTATGCTTCCGCAATGCTAACAATGGAAGCAGAATTATTCTGACAACTCGGCATTATGATGTTGCCTCTTATGCTAAACATGTTAGTGATCCACTAGTTCTTCGTTTGCTGTCTAATGAAGAAAGTTGGATTTTATTACAAAATAAGGTGTTCAATACGGAAACCTGTCCCTTGGCCTTGGAGGATGTTGGAAAAAGCATAGCACAAAAGTGTGGAGGGCTGCCTCTTTCAATTGTTCTCGTAGCAGGTATTCTTGCAAAGATGGAAAAGGAAAGACATCGATGGGAACAAGTGACAACAAAATTAAGTCAACATATTCAGGATCTGTCCGAGCATACGATAGATCTTAGCTATCAGGATTTACCACATCATTTGAGAACCTGCTTTTTATATTTTGCAGTATTTTCAGAGGACGAGGAGATTCAAGTCTCAAAGTTAACATGGTTATGGATATCAGAAGGTTTTGTGAAAACTCACATGGAGAAGCTTTTGGAGGATATTGCAGAAGACTACATGGATAATCTTGTTGAGAGAAACCTAGTGATGGTTTCTAAAAGGAGTTTCGATGGTAAGATCAAGGCATGTCACATTCATGATCTGTTACTTGAATTTTGCAGGAAGAAAGCTGAATTAAATAATTTCATGCAAAGGATTAAAGGGTAATTGAAACATTTGATGTTTTAGTTGAATCAATTCTTCTTTTTGAGTTACCCTGATTTTACCAATTTTTGTACCGGCAGGAATGAAGTATTTCTTCCTTTTCATGTTTTTCTTCCAAAGTGCAAGACTCCACGACGCTTATCTCTTCAGTCTCAGTGCAATAATGTTGAGAAATGGTGTTTCTGGTTTTCACATGTGAAATCTTTTCAATTCAGGGAAGCTAGAAAAATTGCTTTTTCTTTGATAGACCATGCATCTTATATCTTTAATAGCTTCAAGTTTCTGAGGGTTTTGGATTTAGAGTTCACCATAATTGATTTTCTCCCACAAGAGTTAACCCTTCTGAGGTATCTTGCTTTTCGAACCGCCAAGGATATGTTATTGCTACCGGCAAATCTTTGTAACCTTGAAACTTTGATAGTTCAAGGAATGAATGGACGAGTATCATTACCAGATACCATTTGGAAGATGGTCAAGTTGCGACATCTGCACATATATAATCAAGCATTCTTCACTTTGAACAGTACCCAAGAAATCTCAGAAAGCACCTCGAAAATGGATGATTTGCAAACTTTAGCGTCAGCATATTTTTCTTGTATGGATAACGCTGATAAGATCTTGGCTAAGATGCCAAATCTTCGGAAGCTGAGATGTGAAGTTTTGAAATTTACTGGCTCATTTACGGCATTTATGAATCTTGCCAAGTTAAAAATGCTGAAGATTTCTTCCGGTCCTACATTTACCTTGATCAATCAGTTGAAAATCCCATCACACCTCAAGAAATTGACACTGACCAATTTCCGCATAAATCTTAATGAAGTCACAACTCTTTCAAATCTTCAGGTACTCAAACTGCTAGGAGTTACCATTAGTTCCAATACATGGGTAGTGAACGATGGGCAGTTCGGCAAACTCAAATGCTTGAAACTAGAAAATCTTTCTTTTTCAGAATGGGATGTCTCAGATGATGCCTTTCCATGCCTTGAACACTTGGTTTTGAAAAGATGCCGATATCTTGAAGGGATCCCTTCTTGCTTTGGATACATGTCTTCTTTAAAATCCATTGAGGTAAAGTCATGCAAGGGATCACTCGCTGAGTCAGCCACGGTCATCAAGGAAATGCAAGTTGAAGAGATGGGATATTCTGCTTTTGAGGTCTTCATCCACAAGTAGATCAATGATGCTCCAACTCTATGTCTCAAATTTGTTATCAGGTATGTTGTCTATGCAACTTCAACTGAACTCTAAACGTGCCATTGTATACACTAATTTATTAAGTACTATTAGTTTACAACTTCTTATGCTACGCTCGTTTTCTCTTCACTATGAAATGGAAGAACCACCAACGAAATTAAAAAGAAACAAGGAAGCCCATGCTGCTAATAATTGCTCTAGACTCAAGCAGATCACTGATAATTTTTAATGAGTACATATGTACTGTACATCCGAAATTAGTTAGCTTCATATATTCAATCCAAGGCCAAGAACAGATGATTGTAAGCTAAAGCCTAATCTTCCTTTATTTATTTCCTTTACTAATTTTAAGAAGTTGTATCAGCTGAAGCAGTTGGTTAAGACCGAGAAGCATAAGATGTACTATATATTAGCCGAATTGTTGGTGCTATCAGTTATTTCTTTCTGCAACAGATTTTACTGCTTTCTTTACTTTTATAGATTGACATTGTGTGAATGGTTAAAAGATATAGTAAAAGGATGATGTTTCCAACTGTCAGTGTCAACATCTTTTACATAATTTTTTGATTTATCATCCATTGTTAATTTGTTTCATGCTTTATCTTTCTTCTTCATCATGTTGTGGATAGTTTTGAATTTTTTCACCTTCGACTGGTCACTGGTAAGATGAAACATATCCATATGATAGAGATTAGGTTCATTTAAATATTCATCAGGAAGATGCAAAAAGTACGATCAATTCTTTTTTACTAGAATGAATTCCGTAATTGGAAAAGAAAGAAAATCTGTCTGGGACTATTAGCGTACGAAAGCTTAGTCCTTTATGAATAAAAGAGTTGCATCTCAAAATGTAATGAAAACTGGAGGATTCTCCTGTGACAGTTGCTGATTATGGTATACTAATGCATCTTTGATGTGTTCATTTTATTTGTGAAATGCTGATTAAATCTCGAGAACACATTTCTCTTCATTTAAGATTCAAAAGAACAACTTGAAAAGTTTTCTATATTGACTAACTTCTGCATCTTTTTGTTGAGGAGACACTGTCAGTATTTGATAATCACCTTGTAACACCCCGTACTTAATTACGTGCATTAGCCATTGTTATATGTGTTGGAGTATATGTATTCATCCTAAGTTAGGTATATATGAGTTTAAGTATGAGTATTGATTATTTTGAGATGGTTTCAAGTGTATAGTTTGATTATATGTGTATAGAAATCAACTTTATTTATACCAGAATTTGCCCGTCGATGGTTCCATACGAAGGTTATTGAATAAGATTTCCAACTATATAAAGATTTCCAAAAACGAATAAGTTTCGGATATAATCGAGCACGTTCGAAACTATAAAACGGTGGCCGGGATGTTGTGAACAGTAAATGTGCAGGAAAATTTTCTGCACACAAACTACTGAGGCCTGCCAGTTTTTTGAGTCAACTTTGAACGATCATAACTCCCTCAATATAATGAACTGGGAGAGCTACCACCTATCAAAAGAAAGATCTTTGAGTCTTCTTTCCAATGCAATTGGTTTCATCCAAATCCAACATCTGAGTAAGGAGTTATACTCGTTTTACTTCAGCCTCTCAAAACAGTTTTTTAGGGTCAACTTCAAACGATCATAACTCCTTGTACAGGAATAACTGGGTGGCCTACTTTATATGAAATGAAATCCCTTTGAATTATCTTTCCAACGATACTAATTTCACCCAAATCCGATATCGGAGCAAAGAGTTATGGCCGATTTAATCTAGCTTATCAAAACAGTCCACCATGGACAGATTCGGATTTACTTAAATTTTTTAAGGGCAATATGGTCATTTTCCATCACCTCATGGACGAAAATTGGTCATTATATACATATAATTAGTCTCATATCCATCAATTATCATCAAATTATTGAAAATAAGAAAACCTAGCCTAATTTCAACTCCAATTATCTTGTGATTCAACCGTAGAAAATTCAAATTGATTCCGTAGTTGTGTTCACCGTCTCGAGGGCTTCGAGAAGCATCCCTTATTTGTGCCAACAGGACTTCGAAATCAGAATGGCCATTTTATGGTAAGGATGTAAATTATGTTGGTGTTATTTATATGGATATGTATATATATATATATATATATATATGCATGTGAGCATAAGAAGTATGTTATTTGATTGTTGTTGAAAGATGATTGGGAAATGATGTTGGATTATGTTGAATTGTGAAGGAATTTGGTGTGATGATGTGGTATTGATGATGTGGTATTGAAATGATGATTATATATATATACACATAAACCTATTGTTCAAGTTGGTTTTTGGAATGTTTTGCAAATATTGGTAGTATGGAATTATGGAAGAGAATTGTGGTGTTGGGTTGCTAATACTAGATGCCAAACATTTCATTGTAGATAAGTGATTTGTAAAGGCGGGAAGTTGTGTTGAATTGGTATCCGAATCTACAACGAGGTATGTAAAGCATACTCTAACAATGTTCTTTGGCATGAAAACACCAATGTTCCATCAAGTAAGATTCCGAGGTTGTCCTAAAACATGTATTGTTCTACGTTACCAACGAAGTTGTTTCCATTCTATAAAGTGTCAAAATGTTTCATTGATATACCAAAAGGCTCCTATTTCATTGTTGTGGTATTGATGATTCTGAAACACATTGTTGATGTACCAATGAGTCTTTATTACATCGTTATTGTATAGAAGGTCTATTACTTGATTCCTATTGATGTATCATTGTTCCAAAGGTACTATATTGGCATGAATACTAATTTAATAATCTTAAAAGCTTTTGAACTAAGTTATTGGAAAGATCTCTTATGTGTGTTACTTGATATACGTGTGGGTGGTATCCCAGGGGCATAAGCCTAACATGGATCAATCCCTATTTATGTGTTTATGGGTGGTATCCCAGGGGCATAAGCCTAGCATGGGTCGATCCCAGTTGATATGTACTGGGGACAGCCTAATGGTCACAGTACGATACAGTATTGATTATTGTTAGGTGGTTGGAGGTTCGGGAGGAGGAGGTAATGGCGAATGATAATTGTAAAGAATGAAATGAATGAATGTATATCATTCCACAAATGTGTTTGAATTCAAGAACCCAATTCAGATTAATGATAATGTACATGATCCTAAAAGTGTTTATGAAGTATGGTTCACTTCTATTATGATTTATTCACTTGTGTCTGATTTTCTTGATCCCCCATATCACATATGATTATTTACAGCTTTACATACTCAGTACATATTTCGTACTGACGTCCCTCATGGGGTACCTGCATTTCATGCTGCAGGCACAGGTACCTCAGCTCATACACCGCACAAGTAGGAGCCAGGTCATACAACTATTGTTGGTGAGCTCCAATTTGCTTCGGAGCTTTCCGAGTCGGTTCCATGAGTCATGTGTGGACAGGGGTTTGTCCCGACCCTAGTTATGTCATGTATATCCTAGAGGCTTTGTAAACATAAGGAAGGGTAAAGTCATGGAAGTTTATATAGTGATGTTGTATTTGTCTATGTGGTGGCCCCGATGGCCAAGTATTATATATATATATATATTTGTGCGTGTTGTGCAGATACAGGTAATTAGACCCTTCTATATGCAACGAAGTGCTGTCCAAATTTTTGGTGACATGTAAGTGAAAGTACAGGTATTTGAACGGGTTCTCCCGGGCCTTCTCGGCTTCGGGTGCCAGTCCGGCCCGATGAGATTTTGGGGCGTGACACACCTATAGACATAAACTTAATTTTGTAGTGAGCGAGACTTAAAGTCATGGACCTTAAATTCCTGCGAAATACTTCTCTTAGCTTGTTGCTTCAACGTTGTTGATCCTTTCTCCATTAAAGATTTAAACATATCTTCAACATTTCTGCCACCTGTCCTGTGATCTCCTCTAGCGTCTCCTTCTTAAAAGTTTCTGTTAAATTCCATCAAAAACTATGCCAACCTTCTTCACTTTGTGCAGCTCAATAAACAGCCTGATTCCTGAAAATAAAATTTATACACTTAGGTGAAAGAAACATGTCGAAATTGAGGGATAAAATGAGAAGGGGACAGAATGAAGGGATCAAAAATCCCTGCTTTAAGTTTGGTGGCAGAAAAAAAATAAGAACATTTGAGGTTATTAAAAAATGGGATAGTTGTAACCTACTACCTTCATTTAGTAGGTGACCAAAACTATATACAAATATATATTTAATGTATGTATGTTGTCGTTGTATGTATGTCTTACATATAATATAGAATCTGATATACAACTGTATAGAATTGATATATACTTTATAATTTCTTTTTTTCATAGCGTAAATTCTTGCTTCTTTCTTTGTCCTATCGTTGACTTCTTGACGTTATATTTTCTCTTTTCCATTCTAATGAAATGAAGGTTCCTACCATAGATTTCCGCAATCCTGAGCTAAAACCTAGCACTAAACAGTGGGACTTCACGAAATCTCAAGTTACTCAAGCCTTGCAAGAGTATGGTTGCTTTGAAGCAATATATGATAAGCTTCCAGATGACACTCGAGAAGCCATGTTGGGCACTTTAAAAGAAATTTTTGAATTTCCGTTGGAGACTAAAATGAAAAACGTATCAAAGAAATCCTTTAATGGCTACTTAGGGCAGCTTCCAACTCTACCATTGTATGAGAGTGTATGCATTGATAACTTGCTCCAACCTGGAAGTGTTGAAACCTTTGCCAATATCTTCTGGCCTGATGGAAATCCTGACTTTTGGTATGTTACTTCTTTTAGTATTTTCCATTTTCTGATTTAGTATTTGTTGTTTTCCTTTTCTTTTATGGTACATCTTTTGGTTTTTGCTTTTATTTTCTAAAAAATGTTTCTTTGGAAAATAAGCACTAGTTCTTTTACTTATTTTACGGTGTTTGGCAAGTAAGTGGATAGTACTATTTCAAAAGTATTTAGATAAAATCCTAGGAAACACTATATAGGTGGTGTAAGGTAGGACTTAGGAGTGTGGAGGTGGGGGCCATGGAGGGTTGGGGTCAGATCAGGTGTGTTGGAGGATGGGGAGAATTGAAGTGCCACCACCGGAATTAAATGAAGTGAATCAAGTTATTGGTTGCATTTATTCCTCACCCATGTCCCCCTTTCAAGAATGACATGAGTTCTAGAGTGATTGGAGTTTGCAACCCCCAAATCTTAGTTAATTTATGAAATAAATGCAACACCTATCACAACTAACTAATTAGAAAAATAATTAGCTAAATCCTATGCACTACCACTACCTAAACAAGCATAACCTCAAGATTGGAAATTAGTTACTCATAAATAAAAGGGATAAGAATATACCAAAGTTATCATTAACTTCATCCATGAGAAATAGAAACAATGTAGTTCCACACTTGGGGTTTCAATAATTCTTCAATGGAAAATCACTAACATATATTTTTCATTCAAGCTTAGTACAAAATTCTCAAAAGATGAAAAGATAGGTGCTAAAAGACAAGAGAGAAGCTAAAAGCTAAAAGAAAGGCTATCTTCAAAAGATGAAAACTAGGTCTTGAAAAAGAAGCTAAAGCCCTCCTTTTAAACTCCACTCTACATTTGATGGAAATTACAAAATTGTCACCTAGCAGACCGAGAGCAGATGGCTAGCAGCTCCAAAGCAGATGTGAAGCGGATGCAAAGCGGATGACTCATTTCCTTCACATTTGATCTCTTGATGACTTGAATGACTTGCACAATCTTCTCTCTTTACTTTTACCTACATAAATGGGCATTAAGTAAGAGAGTACCATCAAATAAATAGAAAAACATGATAATTTAGGCTTAAAAGGTGCTAGCAAGTCGTCAAATTGACGATTTATCAGTGGGGGCGATGGAGGGTTGGGGTCAGATTGGGTGTGTTGGAGGATGGGGAGAATTGAAGTGCCACCACCGCAACTTGCTTTCCCTACTTCCACTAAGGAAGTCATTTTCCTCATTTTCAAGGAACTTGTTTTGCCTTTTTTTTTTTTTGGAAATTGGTAACATGTTATATTCATCCGCACCCCAAATATGGGCCTGTTATATCGTATCTACAGTTACAGCACTTAACAAAAACTTACAATGAGGCCTAAAAGTCTAATAATGATTCTTCATCATCCACTGACTTTTGTTTATTCTAAAAATAAAGAAGCGGAAATGCAAGAACTCTTGTTCTTCTGGTTTGAACTGATCTTGCCTGAAAACATCTAGCCTTCCTCTCTTTTCAAATTGTCCACCACATGGAAACTGGAACATCCAGTGTTCAGGAATGCGCTCGCATCGTCGCTTAATGCGATGATGCGAAGATATGCGAGCCTCTCTCGCTGCGTGTGGCTGATGCAAGTGAATCATGGTGATTTTATTTTTAGGGTCAATTTTGAATGAAAAAAAGAGTCACTTCGTGTTGATTTTATAAGGTTAACTTTGAAGTCCACTGTTGCGACTTCTTCTTCACTGTGCGACTGCACAACTGTGCATTCTTCTTCTTCTTCACTGCTTCACTTTAATGATGCGCTCGCATTGCTTTACGCTTCGCGTAATGCGTGATGCGGAGCCTTGTCGATTTTTTCCGCATCACGCTTCCCTGAACACTGGGAACATCTCCTTTTATGTTGTTCCAACTACATAAAAGGTCAAAAGTACTAAGTGGCATCACCCAAACTATTTGAGCTAGAGCTGCAAAAAGTTGCCGAAACTGTCTGGTAATTGAACTATGTACGGAAAGATGCCCGTTGGTTTCGGCTTCCTGATGACATAGAAAGCACCTAGAGCTGAGCTGAAGCCCACTCTCTGAAGTTTATGATGGGTGCTACAAGCTTTCCGTACAACTTACCAAGTAAAGCATACCAATTTGAAAGGAGCTTTTGCTTTCCAGATCTCTTTCCACGGCCATGGGTTACTGATATGCTCTATTTCGGTTAAGTAGTTGTAAACTGCTTTGACAAAGAAAAGCTTGATGCCTTTTTTCCAAGTGAGAGAATCCTTCTCATCCTTAAGGCCTGAAAAACCTTCAAGCTTTTTGAGGAAATCAGCGGCTCTGGAGACCTACCAGTCATTAACAGGCCTTCTAAAGGAAATATTCCACCCCTGTGGAGTCCAAAGTTCGTCAACTCTAGTGAGGCCTACTTCAACTTGTTTTCCAAAACTGTGACCAACCAAACATGGAAGAACATTAGTTATGTGAGGTACTCTAGATTCTTATTGCTTGACAAGTGGACTCATGTGTCCCCACCTACTTGTTTAACCATATTTCTAAATCTAATTTGCAGCAATGTAGTAAAGTCCTACTCAAAGCCACTTGTGGAATTGGATGAGATGGTGAAAAGGATGGTTTTGGAGAATCTAGGCCTAAAAGATTACGTTGATGAATTCTTGGATCTCAGTTCTTTCCTTTTGCGATTAACCAATTACAAGGCAGCTGAAGGTGAAGATGGGAATAAACCTGGAATTGGTGACCATACAGATGGTGGCTTCTTGACCATTATATCCCAAAATGAAGTAAATGGATTGCAAATTCTCAAGAAAAATGGAGAGTGGATTGATGTTAATATTTCATCAAATTCGTTCGTTGTTTTGTCAGGGGATTCCTTCATGGTAAGAGTTACTTTAGTGTTATTACTTTATTCTTGCAAAAATAGGAAATAATAGCAGAAATTTGCACAAGATTCTGGGCTGATTGTGTCATGTCATCCAAGTTTTCAAATGTTCTATCACAATCTTTTTTTATGACATTTTTAGTTTGTATATTTCTCGTTTTACGTCAGTTTGCATTAGTAGATTTTGACGGACTTCCCTAACCATAAAGTCATACAATATATTTATCATTATTTGGTTTTAGTTGGCATTCTCACCTTAGTTGAGAATCGTTAGTTTATTACTGACTTCTAGAGGAAAAAATATAAAGTCATTTTTCTATGCTTGTATTAAACAAACTAATAAGCATGATAGCTCATATACAAAATCACAGTCAAGTTTTGCTGCCTTTGTTTAACAGTGTGATTGAGCTAAATGAATAGGCTTAGCTAGTAGGTGTAACCTGCTCTCTTTTACGGTTTTGCTTGAACTTGTCAAGCGCGAGTGCCTATGCAATTATGAGGCAGGGTAAATTGGAGGCAAATCCAGAACTTTTAGTCAAGTTGGTGCATTGTAGCTGTAATAGCATCAACTGATATGTAGTCCAATCGCAGTTGAGGCTATTATCTCGATGTCCACATACTACATCCGCCTCTAGGTAAATAAAGCTAAAGAAAGGTTTACATACTATTCCGGGGGACATGGTATTAATTTATGAAGCTCTTTGTCTTAGATAGAAGTTGTAATGCTTAACTAGTTCTAACATAATGGTGCAAATTTATACAGGCATGGACAAATGGTCGATTACATTCTCCTCTCCACAGGGTAACATTGTCCGGGGATAAAGATAGGTACTCCATTCAGTTATTTGCAGATCCAAAACCAGATTGCATCATAGAGGCCCCGAAAGAACTTGTGGATGAAGAACATCCTTTACTCTTCAAGCCATATGACTTTCTTGGGTATTTTGAGTTTTTTGGGACAAAAGCTGGAAGGGAAGCTGGCGCCAATGTTCTCAGGGCTTATTGTGGCGTATGAATTGTTGCAGTTCTTAAAGCTTCAGCTCTCTGTATATTTTAGGTTGTATTTTAGGTTGAAGGGGAGCCTTGGAGGAATCGGTAAAGTTGCTACCACCTGACTAGGAGGTCGTGGGTTCAAGCCGGGAAACAATCCCTTGTAGAAATGTAAGGTGAGGCTGCATACAATACACCCTTGTGGTTCGACCCTTCCGTCCGACCCTTCCACGCACCTTGTATATAGTGGGCACATCACTGCACCAGGCTGCCCCTTATTTATTTTTTTGTAGGTTGGTAGCTCATGCTCTTCATCAATTCCTCCATATTAATATTAGGATTTTATAAGGTTCGTCTATTTGCTTATAACTCGTAAAAATTAAGTATATTGTGCTCTTGATGAGAGGCTCCTATTGGGTCATTAGCACTTTCTCTCTTCTTTTTTGCTAGTCTTTAATTATGTCCCTTGTAAAAAACAACTAATTTTTTTTATTTTTTCGCATCATAATATGTCATGAGTTATCTTCGGGCATGACTTCAGTTTCTAAAGAACCAGGGGCGGCTCTACCGTGTTGAAAACAAGACGACCGCCTAAGGCCCCTATATTTGAGGGGCCCCAACTTTTTAAGTAATAATATATATTGTGTAAAAAATAAATTTCTTAAATATAATAAAAATATCAGTAGTAGAATTTTGAAATACTTGGAGTATTATATTTAAAAAAAAAATAAATGCATTGATTGTATTACTAATTAAAAGAGACTTATTAGAAGAAAGCGAACATATAATTTTTAGTATAGATTTTGTTGAAAAAATAATTTTTTTCTTAGAAATTTAAGGCCTCCTTTTGATTTTGGCCTTAGGCCACTAACGTACTTGAGCCGTCCCTGAAAGAACTTATACTCTATTAAACATAAATTTGATTGCTAAACAATAAAATTAAAGATCAGTCCATTTAAAAAGCAAAACGAGGAGGGCTCAAAGGATTGGCTCCACACATGCCTCTTGGACCCTCTTGCTTGTACTGTCTACAGATTTATAAAAACTGTTCACGAAAGATATGAAATAAATCAGATTGATATAGTACCATGTGAAAATCTTCAATTCCCCCCTTCCTCAATCCCTATCCCGCGAAATGAGTCAATTGACAAGTAGCTTAAGACAAATTGGTATCTTTCTACACTGTAAACATACTTTATCTTTTCAAATGCAAATTGCAAAATTTGAAATTTTATGGGCCTCCTCCACGGCATCACCTAATATTTGAGAATTAAATGAAATATTCCTTCGATTTCATTTTATGAAACGGTGTTTGATTAGACATAAAATTGTAAAAAAATAAAGAAGATTTAATATAAGTAAATATATGCAAATTACCAAAATGATTCTAATAAATGATTTGTAGTGAGAGTTATACATATCTTTTCATTTTCGCATTCCTTTTTGAAAAAAAAAAAAAAACTCTATTATTAAATGAGTTACAACAAGTCATGACCTTAGGAATAAAATGCAAATATTACTAATTTTAGATTGCTTTCATAAGGGAAATTTATCATTGTATTTGGGACATAATTAAAAAAAAAAAATCTAACACATAAAATGGGACAAAAACAGTAGTTATCCATAATAGCTCGCAGATAAGAAATTATTTTGAAATTATTTTGATCCTTAGGTGAGCTAATCAGTCTTATTTAAAAAAAAGAAAAAAGAAAAAAATCACTCACTATTCTATTTATTGATTGACATTTGAGTTAAGAAACATCCAATTTCATATCTTGATCATGATTAGCTGGATAACACACATCTTGATATGTGGGTGATTTTTTTCATATAACTAATACATTGACTAAATAATCCACCCACATCATGTACCCTCCTTTAATTTTTATACATTAAGTTTAAACAAATAATCAACAACCACATAGTTGGTGTAAAAAAGAAGTGGCACAACTCACCAAAAAGTTTGTCAAAAATGAAATGACATCTAACAACCATTTTCTAAGGTGGGTTGAAAGGGCTCTAGTTACTAATAATTGAATGACTTTTCAACAAATATGTACAATTCTTGGTGCACATCGTACAAGATTTCGTATGCGTCAGAGCCAAAAACCATATCACAATCTCACCAACTTCAACCAATTTTTTTTCACAAAAAGAAATATTAGAAGAAGTGCTGCACTTTCATGATTGGTCACATGATTGATCATTCTAAGGTGTAGGAAATTTGGTGCGACGACATGCGGTTTTTTCTAGCTGATATTCGATATTTCTATTAGTATTCAATTATATCTGAATTCAATTGAAAAATTTTATATTAGTATTAAATTGTTCTTTAATAAAATCTTCATACTTGAGATCTCTAATTAAAAATAAATAGACTTGACAAGTGTATGTGTTGCTCGTTCAACTAAAACTTATGTAATCATTTCGTTTAAATTGAAGGTTAAATAAAAATATTTGAAATAAAGTTGGAAGAAACTTTATTGAAGTTGAAGTAATTAAGTTAAATTTTACGGAATGGTAAAGCAATATTTCACTTGAAATGCACTTTTAAACTACTAATATTTCATCATATAGCTAAGTTCATCAATTCAATATACTCATGACTAAAGAGAATGATATCAAACGTGCCTATCTATAGAATTTTGAGAATTCTCAAGAATACAAATTGTTAACTGTTTAAATTTTAAATTTCAATGTGCTTTTTCTTTTTGCCAACTGAGAAGAGCATCGTGCTATAATAACACACCTTTAGCGTAACCAATTTCTATGAGTAGACAATTTAAAAAATGACGACACATAAATTTCATCATAACCAATTCATACATTGTTGGGTTCGAAATTGAGGGGGCGTTATGCGCAAGCTTAAAGTTTGCAAATCATAGATATGACAAAGAAAAACATATTAAAAAGCATAAAATAATTGATATAATTTGATCAAACGACCTACATATTAAAAATAAAATTTAAAAAAAAAAACTTAAACCTATTGGGAGAAATCCCTCTAAATAAAGAAAGACTTTTAAGGATTACATTGTGAATGTTATTATGTTATGGTAGAGTTTTCTATTTATAGATGTCCAAAAGAAATTAGTCAAATATGAAAAAGTTTTATATTTTATTTTTAGAAAGTAAAAGTAATTATGGTATTACTTTTATTTTCCTTCTGAGAAAAGTAAAACTTAACTTTGGTAAGAAAATTAGGACAGAAACCTTAACAAATCTTCACTTTTTGGCTTGATTTTCTGCAAAATATTCTTGATCCTCTTTTTTCTTGTCCATAATGTTCGTTCTTCACATATTTTTCATGTATCACTACTGTTTGACATGCTTTAAAAAATGAGCCTCTTTGGGTTAAAATATATCAACTTTTTTCGAGTTAAAAATATTAGAACCCTTTTACAGGGTTAAAAGTGAGCTTTATGTTCAAATATGTGACAACAGGATTATTGAAATATGATTTACAATTGTCTCCACATGTAGTTACACAAAATCGTCATTATCGCCAAACTGATTGCTTCTTGATTTGAAACTGCTTTGAACCTATTTAATCTCGTTTCACCAAATTTTTGGACCTTTGAACTGTAATCTCTGATACCGCTTGTTGGGTTTAAAATCAAGAGGACGTCATGCAAAAGCTTAAAGTTTGCAAATGGATAAAGAAAAACATACTAAAAAGTATAAAATTATTGATGTAATTTGGTCAAACGACCTACATATTAAAAAAAAAAAAAAAAAAAAAAAAAAACTTAAACCTATTGGGAGAAATTTCTCCCTAAACAAAGACTCTTTAAAGACTACATTGTGGATGCTATTGTGTTATCGTATGAGAAGAGAGATCTTTCTATTTATAGAAGTCCAAAACCTTTACTCCAAGAAAGAGGTTAGTCAAATATCAAAAAGATTTATATCTTTCTTTCAGAAAAATCTTTACTCCAAGAAAGAGGTTAGCCAAATATGAAAAAGTTTTATATTTTCCTTTCAGAAAAGTAAAAGTAATTATGGTATTACTTTTATTTTTCTTCTAAGAAAAGTAAAACATTACTTTGATAAGAAACTCAGGACAAAAACCCTAACATACATTACTAATATCCCATATAACTCTGACCAGCTACTGAATAATCTACGAGGAACTAAAATTGCTAGTGTTCAGCAACCAATAGTATGTTCTAGTGGTCAATGACTTGAGTTGAGAATTATGAGGTCTCAGTTCAAATTCTAACAGAGACAAAAAGAACTAAACGATATTTTTTCACCTATCTTACCTTGATGGTCTAGAACCAAGGCCCGAACCAACCTATCTATCTCTGAGCTAGAAATAAAGTCTACGTACATTCTATCCTCACCCAGACCCTACTTTATGAGATCATATTAGGTATATTGTTGTCATTGTTGTTGTGTTGTCGTCGTCTTAGCCTAAATAGATATAGTTACCTCGTACCTATTTCTATTAAAATATAATAAGTATCTTGTAAAACTAATCGAGTTACGCATCAAGTTAATCCGAGACACCACCATTCTCAAAAATAAAATTGCTAATTTTCCTAACTTGAAACAAAGTTTATTATAATAGTAAATCAGCCCCAACGTCCCGACCACTTGGGGTTGGTGAGCCAAAATTGGTTGGTAGTACTCTATTAGAAAATGGAAAGTATGAAGAAATAGAACGAGTCATTAGCAATGCTTCCCATTTTTTCTCCTACATCTCAGCATCTATAAATACTCCCCTTACACTTTCATTATTCTAACCATAATAACACCTCTCTCTCTTTCTAATATTCCCCCCCCCTCATTTCCCAGATCTACAATTTCTTTTCTCCATTCTCAGGTTCCTTACTTTTGCTTCATTTAATTTCAATTAAATAATTATGTTTTTTTGTTTGATTAGTTTTCAAATGATGTTATATATGTTTTTATTCGTGCTAGCAAGTCACACTTTTGTTATAGGGTTGCGAAATTAGACGTAGAACTCTAATTAAGGATGAAAGAGTATTTAACGGTATACTGCAACCTTCGGTGGTTGATGTTTATATATGTTTAGATAGATTCATGATATTGCTTAATGTAGTACCTAGATCTTGTTAATAAGCTAGATGTTTTTGTTAGTCTTCATGACATTGAACAAAACTAACTCTTATTGTGATCTCGCATTCTAAACCTTTGGTTAAGGATGAAAGAGTTCTTACCGTTATGCAACAAAAACCGTTGGTGGTTGATGTTATATATGTTTGTATAATAGATCAATGTAGTACCTAGATCCCGTTAATAAACCTGAATTTCTTGTTAATTTTCATGACAACAGCAACTACAACATATACAGTGTGATCCCACAAGTGGGGTTCAGTAGTGTGTACGCATGTCTTACCTCTTCCTTAAGAAGGAAGAGAGGTTGTTCGCGATAGACCCTTGGCTGTTAATTTTAATGACATTGAACAAAATTAACTCTAATTTTCATATTGTGTTCTTATAGCATTGAAGATTATGTAGATCTCATAGCTAAGATGGTCTCCATGTTCAATATGACAAATATGTTTCTTTTGGCTCATGGATTCAGTTGTTTGGGGGCTAATGATGGGTAAATGATGGATTATTAGTGAAATATGTGTTGTCGTGTGTTTAAGATGAAATAAATCATATCTTTCTTGGGGTGGTGAGAACCTAGATCAAGTAAAGCAACTGATCTTTAAAACTTTTGAAGGGGAACTCTGTGTTGACAGTTGATATGCTTATGAGCAGCTTGTCTTGTTTTCTAGTGAATATTTGAGATGGAAGTGATAACATATTTTCTTGATCTTTTCAGCTAGACATGGAGACTTTCTTGTTCACCTCAGAATCAGTTAACGAAGGACATCCTGACAAGCTTTGTGACCAGGTCTCAGATGCCATTCTTGATGCTTGCCTAGAACAAGACCCGGAGAGCAAGGTTGCATGTGAGACCTGCACAAAGACAAACATGGTCATGGTCTTTGGAGAGATTACAACCAAAGCCACGGTGGACTATGAGAAGATAGTACGTGACACTTGCAGGGGCATTGGGTTTACCTCAGCTGATGTTGGTCTCGATGCTGACCACTGCAAAGTCCTTGTCAACATTGAGCAGCAGAGCCCTGATATTGCCCAAGGAGTCCATGGTCATCTTACCAAGAAACCTGAAGAAATTGGAGCTGGTGATCAAGGTCACATGTTTGGCTATGCCACAGATGAAACTCCTGAACTTATGCCCCTTACTCATGTTTTGGCTACAAAGCTTGGTGCTAAGCTTACCGAAGTGAGGAAGAACAAGACTTGCCCATGGCTCAGACCTGATGGCAAGACACAAGTTACAGTTGAATACAAGAATGATAATGGTGCCATGGTCCCTATTAGAGTTCACACTGTTCTCATCTCAACTCAACACGATGAAACTGTCACAAATGATCAGATTGCCCAGGACTTGAAAGAGCATGTGATCAAGCCCGTGATCCCCGCTAAGTACCTTGATGACAACACCATCTTCCACCTCAACCCATCAGGTCGTTTTGTGATTGGTGGTCCACATGGAGATGCTGGACTCACTGGCAGAAAAATTATCATCGACACTTATGGAGGTTGGGGTGCTCACGGTGGAGGTGCCTTCTCAGGGAAAGATCCCACCAAGGTGGACAGAAGTGGTGCTTACATCGTGAGACAAGCAGCAAAGAGTGTTGTTGCTGCAGGACTTGCTCGCCGCTGCATTGTCCAGGTTTCTTACGCCATTGGTGTGGCAGAACCACTCTCCGTGTTTGTTGACACTTACAAAACCGGAACCATTCCAGACAAGGATATTTTGGCTCTGATCAAGGAGAACTTTGACTTCAGGCCTGGAATGATGTCAATTAACCTTGACTTGAAGAGAGGAGGCAACTTCAGGTACCAGAAGACTGCTGCTTATGGTCACTTCGGCCGTGATGACCCCGATTTCACCTGGGAGACTGTCAAGCCCCTCAAGCCTAAAGCTTAGAGCGCGAGTTCCCACTCACAACTTTGCCTACCAATATTCTTGGGCCTATTATTCTTGTTGCGGACCAATAAACAATCTTCATTGAGTAATTTGACATCCTATCTTTCCATCTAAAGCGCTATCGAGTGGAGGGACCTGTTGATTCTAAGAGCTCCAGGCAATTGATCCTGTTGAATATTTTTTATCTAAGTACTTAATTGCAATGTGACCTGCGTTATTCATTTCTGATAGCCCCACATACGATCAAGTTCTTTTGTCTGTGTTCATTTATCTAATGAGAAATGCAGTATGTTGAACTATTGGTTCGGCCTTCTTTCTTCGGATAGATAGTTTTAGTTGTTTTACTCTTGTTTGCTAAGTTGCTCGGACTCTTCAAAGATGCTGCCTCACCCATATTGGATATCTGAGACACAACCAATAACATTTTTGATTAGGTCCAGCAAATAGCTATCTGTTCCTTTTTCCAGCTATAAGTAGTATGGCATAATCATCAAGGCGTGGTATTAAAGAACAACAATGCTAAAAGTTGGTGAGAGGGTCTATCATGAGATGTTTAGTATGATTGCATGACATTATTTCCCATCCCATATACCAAACGGCCTATAACATATGAGCAATATCCAGTAAAATCAAACTGGTGACATGTAGCTTGAATCACCATTATCATTAGGTATCATGGGGGTTTGGGCCACAGGTTACAAAAGAGATCTAAAATGAGGTGTAGGTGACACAAGTCTTAATTATTAGTTGGAGGTGATAATTACTTTATTATGGATTAAGAAAGTTTGAAAATAACCCACAAGTTTTTAAATTTACACTTTGATTCCAATTTATACCTAAAATAACGGGAAACGAAGGGAAAAAAGGCGTCTTTCTCTCTCTTCTAATCCAGTGTTATTTTCTCTCTCTTAGCGATTTTTGTTGTTCATTGTTTTTGTTTCTGCTGCTTTATTCATCATCTTCTGCTTCATTATCATCATCTTCTACTTCATTATCATCTTCATCTTCTTCTTGTCGACCATTTGTTGTTGGTGTTGTTGTTGTTGGTACAGCGCTACTGCTGTGATCTGACCAATTTCTTAGGTCAAATTTTGTTTACTACATCACTTTCCACTTTGGCATTACTTCATAGGTAACTTTGGTAAGTAAAATTATGATTTTTATTCGTATTTGTCATCTGGGTACACTTCTGTTTTTCCAACAATGGATAGAACTACGATCATGAATCCAGCATAAGTGCCCACAATTTAAACAGATCAATTATCTGGTACATCAGATGAGTAATCTATTGCATCAGGAGATTTATCTGTTGCATCAGGAGATTTATCTGTTGCATCAAACTGTTTATTTGTTGCATCAGACGTATTATCTATTGTATCAGGATATTTATCTGTTGCACCAGACTAATTATCTGTTGCATCAGAATGTTTATCTGTTGCAACGAATGATTAAACTGTTTGAAACAACACAAATCAATCCCTGCCACAAACCCAACAGGTAACCAATATGTTTCAACTTTTGCTATTGCTACTGGATTCAAAATTATTCCTTACGTCCAATTACCCGTCCTAAATTTCCTAATTTGATTTCTCATTTTACTTGCCTTTTTCATTAATCAAGAAAAGATTAAAAAATATCTATGTTTTACCCTTTGGATTAATCATTTTTTCTTCAAATTAAAATAGAAACATCTTTAATAGGGGACTATACGATGATCGACGTTAAAAGCTTCTTCTCTTATGAAATTTCGATTGAATAGCAAACAATGGTTATTTCAAACACGTCTACTGTCCCACCAACTAATCAGTGGGTTATGGTAAACTAGACATGTTATTAATTATTTTTATTAATCAATGTGACATCTCAATTTGGGACGGGTAATTTGAGACGGAGGGAGTACGAATTAAAACATCAGAGCCAAGCAAAGTAGCAAACTAGTCATCTATTGAAACAGACTATGTACGTGTTGCATCAGACTTCTTATCTGTTGCAACATAAGTAATCTGTTTTGAACAACACATCAACCCCTGCCACAAATCCAACAGATAAATCTTGCTATTGCTACTAGATTCTAAATTATTCCTTCTTATGTCGAATCGTCGACATGTTTGTTGAGAAGATAATAGACAGAATGAAAATTAAATATGAATTAAAACGTCAAAGATCAAACATAATTTATTTATTAAACAAAAACAAATAAAAATATATAATAGACTAAAAGAAAAATAATAATCTAATTAATATTATTATTATCATCATCATCATTGTCAGCCGGACAATCTTCAATCGAAAGTAGCAAGACCCTCCTCAACCTGCGTATCTCGCGGAGCATTCTTACTCTAACTCCTCCCAGTTTCCATTGCAGGTCACGAATTTGATTCTGAAGTTCATTCACGGTGTTTTGCAGAAAAGCAACGCCACACACTGGGTCAGCCATAATCTTATCTTCTAGAGTGTAATATGAAAGACAAGATGCAATAAATAAATAGAGTGTAGTTGAATGAACGATTGAGTAAGGAGGGACCTATTTTATAGAGGATTGAATTTGAATGAGAGGTAAAAAGGCGCGACTATTCACCTCCATACATTAATTACATTTTTGATTAAATTAAGAAAATAAAAATTGTGATATAAGTCATGACTTTTTAGATTATTATTATTAATTAATTCTTTCAAAGAACTGTTTTTATTGAATTGTGGCAACAGATTCTATATTTGTTGCACCAGATAACACATCTGTGACAGTAAATATATTATCTGTTGCAACAAATATAAAATATGTTGCATCAGATAGCCTATCTGTTGCAACATATAATCTAACTGTTCACCTCCATTTATTAATTACATTTTTTATTAATGTGAAAAGTAATGACTTAATTAAATTAAGAAATATTGTGATAAGTCATGACTTTTCAGATTATTATTATTATTAATTAGTTCTTTCCAAGAACCATTTTTATTGAGTTGTGACGACAGATTCGATATCGGTTGCATCAGATAAATCATCCGTGACAACAGATATATCATCTGTTGCAACAATAGTGAATATGTTGCATCAGATAATTTATTTATTGCAACATATAATCTACTTTTTTTAAAAAAAAATAACTATCATCATATCATTAATCCAAATTTGCTTACTTTTTTATTTTATAAATAAAAAAACACCTTTTCAAAATTTTTAATAAAATAATAACCATTTTATTATGTAATAAATAATTTTAAAAAACAAATTCAAAAACAAAAATGGTGAAAAGTCACGATCAGTTATTAAAATTGTGGTTCTAAATTGTGTTTATCATTTATTTTCTTATTATTTATTTACAAAACATATTTCATATTGAATAATCAGAAAGTCAAGTCTTTTTCTTTTCACCCTCTCAATAACAACAATAATCTTTTTTTATTAATAACCGCCAGGTGCAATATATGATCGATCTGTCGTAGCAGATTAACCTTTGTAGACACAAATTGCTGCTCAATCCTTACCACCAACCGTCGACATGTTGAGAACAAGGAATAGACAGAATGATATTATTAAATACTAAATAGGAATTAAAAATTCAAAGTCGACAATAAAATGAAATGAATGTTCATAGATTTTTGAATCTCTTGGGTAGATCTGATATACAAAAGGAGGAAAATACATACATGCGCTAAAATAAATAACATTACCTAATTATTATTACTACTATTATTATTACTATCAATCGGACATTTTTCATCCGGCAGCCTTGCTCCGAAGTCAGCCAAATCTCTTTGGAGTTCATCAAATTGCCTTTGAAGCTCACGCAAGGACTCGATATGAATATTCTTGTACTAATCTGGATCATCCATATTTGTAAGGAGGAACCTATTTATAAATTATTATATCTCGGAAAGAAAAGAAAATTGTTTTAAAATAAATCTAACAGATGGGTAATTTGTTGCAAAATATATTCTTTCTGTTAGATAACTTACAACATATGGCAATCTTTTGCAACAAATGTATATATCTGTTTGATTTCTGCAACAGGTTGATCAACTGTCGTAACAGATTTCATCAATTATTTGACAATATAAACAGATGTGTTATCTGTTGCAACTAGATAGTCATTTGTTTATTCAATTTAAGCCATAGATGGACTAGGAAGAATAAGGTGCGTGCAGATGGATCCACTATCATATGTGTGGAAGTTAAGTGTGTATTACTGATAAGGTCACCGGGACAACACACACAAAGTATAATGTTTTTGTGAATGTAGTTTTTAACCGATTAGGCATTGATCACTTAAACAAGATCCTGCATTGTACCATTAAGTTTGATGGGTTCGAAATTGATAAGGTTGAGGAACTCATGAAGCTAGTGTAGATACCCTATTACGAATTATTGACAGTTGTTGCTTGTGTTTATACGTGTCAAGTTTTGAGAAGGGATCAATATTTGTCGTCACTGCAGAGAACTAATAGCGATTGGACTTAACTTTAAGTGTCCAGTGGACCCTAAGAGGGCCCTCGAAGCATCGCACTGCATCAAACAAGAATGAAAAACCAATATAGTTATCACCCTGAAAAAAATTTATATGGTTGGGTTGCTCGTTCGGGGTGATGATTATATGCCAAAAGGTGCGGTAGGAGAATGCTTTCGAGGGAAAAGGGGTGGTTAATGGAAGATTATATCATCTAAGATCTAATTGAAGAAGAGACATAGGGTAGAAAGTAACTTCTAACAAATTTGGCCGATGCAATTATCTTAACAGATTCAAAATCTGAATCAAGTGCAAATATAAAAGTGTCTCCGGTAATGTAATTTTGTCTGTTGTGTCTCTGAAAGAAAAATAATGCAGATGGACACTTTTATAGGGAGCTGCATGGTCAGGATTATCACCTAGGTAGAAAATAGGAGAAGACCAACAAAGTTGGTAAGGAGTTTCTCATCTCTTGTGAGCTCGATCAGGAACACTACCTCCAAAGTTGTGGCATTCTAAAAGCCTTTCAGAACACTTTCTTCAGAAGCCTTAAAGGATACATGAAGTTTTGCTATGTTTGTTTTAGGCCAAAATGTGTTGATGCACGTTGAAAATGTGGTCCTAATAGTTGAACAACACACTTTTATCGAGCGTTGCTCCATGCATCTTGCTCAACCAATTTGATAAATTAGTAATCATGGAGTTACTTAGTATGTGATCTAAACCGGGTCTACCAACCCTATCAAACGTTACGTAACTCCGAACTCATTACCCTATCAAAAAAATATAATCGAGTTAGTGCACAAATCGAACGAGCTCAATCTGTCAGCCTTTCTGCTGATCGCTCTTCTCCAATATAGATGACAAGATATCTGCTATGCAAAAGTCTACACCGTCACTAGACATGCTTGCCTGGGAGCAATTTTTCTGAAGATTGGTTGAGCAAGATGCATGGAGCAACGCTCGATAAAAGTGTGTTGTTCAACTATTAGGACCACATTTTCAACGTGCATCAACACATTTTGGCCTAAATCAAACATAGCAAAACTTCATATATCCTTTAAGGCTTCTGAAGAAAGTGTTCTGAAGGGCTTCTAGAATGCCACAACTTTGAAGGTAGTGTTCCTGATCGAGCTCACAAGAGATGAGAAACTCCTTACCAACTTCGAAGACGGCAACAACCAGCTTGAATATAGAATCAACAAACTGAAGGAAAACTTTAAAATTATCGGGATTCACATACTACAGCAATCATCTGATCTTCTACAAGGAATGTTGAAAGCATGCTAAGGCAAGAAAATACAATCAATTAATCCATACTGCTAAGGAAGTAATGATACTCTATTTGCCTTTCAATCTCGTTTGTGATTCCGATCAGGTCAACGAACAGTGGACCTGATTGAAAACACAAAAAAAGAAGGCATGGGATGAAATTTAAAATTTAGAAATTGCCGTCTTCGCTTAGATTCCTTATTTTAACTGTAGTTGTTGTTGGTGTAAGTTTTCTAGACTCGCTGAACATCATTTCAACCCTCGATGCCCGTGAGTCTGCTTTGTTGGTCTTCTCCTATTTTCTACCTAGGTGATAATCCCGACCATGTAGCTCCCTAGCAAAGTGTCAATCTGCATTATTTTTTTCAGAGACACAATAGACGAAATTACATAACCAAATACACTTTCATATTTTCACTTGATTCAGATTTTGCATCTGTTAAGATAATTCCATCGGCCAAATTCGCTAGAAGTTAATTTCTACCCTATGTCTCTTCTTTAATTAGCACTCAGATGATATAGTCTTCCATCAACCATCCATTTTCCCTCAAAGGCATTCTCCTACCGCACCTTCTGACATATAATCATCACCCTAAGCGAGCAACCCAACCATATAAATTTTGGTCAGGGCAATAACTATGTTGGTTTTTCGTTTTTGTTAAATGCAGTGCTAAGCTTCAAATGACCTCTAAGGGTCCAATACACCCTAAAAGTTAGTCCAATCGCTATCTTTACAATGACACCAAAACTAGATCCCTTCACAATGCTTGACAAATAAACATGAGCAACAACCGACATTAAATCTTAACAGGGTATCAGAACCATATTCATGGTCCCTTAGCCTTATCAGTTCAGACCTACCAATCTTAACTGTAAAATTGCAGACATCTTTTTTGAACGATATATGAATAATCAGTAAAAACAACATTCACAAAATTAGTGCACTCTATGTGTATTTCCATGATAACATTATCAATAATACATACCTCCCACATATGAAGTGGTTTCATCTGCAAGCAGTTTATTCCTTCGAACCCATTTTTACTACAGCCTCTTGCGATAGTCCAACAAAAGTTGATCAACTGTCAGTTCTTTATATCTACAAAGAAGAGGAAAAAAATTAAGGTCACAAAAAGAACATTATCCATCTGTTGCATCAGATGTGGAGTCTGTTGCAACAGATGTGGAATCTGATGGAATACATCAAACCAGCCTTTCTGGTGGTTTGATTTGTTCCAACAGTTTCTCCATCTGTTGTAACATCAACAAAAGCATAAACATTAACAACAAAGAAACAACAACATTTGTTCCAACAACATCATCAACAACAAAGAAACAACATCCTTTGTTCCAGAACCATCAACAACACCACACCACAAGTTCCAACAACGCCAACCCCACCAAGAATATCAATAACTGCATCAATAATAAAGAAACAAATAAAATACATACAAAAAAATGATACTGCCAACAAGGCTTTTAAACTTCTCCCAACAGATGACTTTTTTTTACATATTGTAATAAAAATTCTCGGTTTGTTTATTCAACACTTAAAAGTTTCTTCAAATTTTTTTAATAAATATGATATGGGTAAATAGTAATTAAATAAAAAAAAAGATGTAAATAGCTTGCAAAGAAGAAGACGAGAATAAAAGAGCAATAATGAATCATACCTTAATACCAAAAAGGGGATCAAAACAAAAATTTCAGTCGAGGAAAGATATGGATCAGTTTAGATCCGAAAAGATCTTTATGAGAAGAGAAGAGAAAAGAGAGAAAAAAGGTTGTGACCCTAAAGAGGAGAGAAAGAAAAATATGAGAGTTGAATAAAATAAACTGCAGTTGAAGGAAGAGATGAGATAATTTCTATAGATGTATTGTGTACGTAGACGTGGGGGTTTTCAATATTCATTAATTAATATTAATTAATTTCATTAATAATTTGAGGGGCACGAGGAAGACTAAGACTAGTGACATTGAAAAGACAAGACAAGATTGCTCAATGAACTCACTTTTGAGATATCCAAGAAATATTTTTTACCGTCTTTAGCAGTAAGTACTACTACTTGATATTATCTACTCGAACCAGAAGCTTGCTTTAAAATTAAAAGAGAAAAAAAGATTTTTAAACAGATATGTCATCTGTTGTAACATGTATAAATATCTGTTTAGAAATTTGAACAACTCAGTCATCTGTTACAATAGATATAAATATTTGTTTAAAAATCCCAACAGCTCAGTCATCTGTGACACCAAATGAAAATGCCCATTTGATAATTAATTAAATCAGATATGTCATCTGTTACAACAGATATAAATGTCTGTTTGAAAATTGTCAACAGCTCAGTCATCTATCACAATAGATGCAAATGTCTATTTGATAATTAAATCAGATATATCATCTGTTGCAACAAATATGAATACCTGTTTGAAAATTTTCAACAGCTCAGTCGTTCATTGCAATAGATTTTATTGCAATTGATTTAAGTGGAACTACGGATGAATGAATGAGCTCGTAGGGTGAACTACAAATCCAATCAATTCTTTGTAATTGCATGGCGTTGGTATTGCGTTCATCCTGACCCGAGTCGTCAATCTATCACTCTGAGTTGAAATGAGTTCTCATCAACTCAATGTTAGGATAGTAATAGTACCTAAGTTGATTTATGTGGAACTAGGAATGAATGAATGAGTTCACAGGGTCAACTACAAATCCAATTGAGTTTTTGCAATTCCATGGTGTTGGTTTGCATTCATCCCGACCCGAGTCATCGATCGATCACTCTGAGTTGAAATGAGTTCTCATCAAATCAATGTTAGGATAGTGATAGTACCTAAGTTGATTTAGGTGGAACTAGGGATGAATGAATGAGATCGTAGGGTCAACTACAAATCCAATTGAGTTTTTGCAATTGGATGGCATTGGTATTGCGTTCATCCCGACCCGAGTGGTCGATCGATCACTCTGAGTTGAAATGAGTTCTCATCAACTCAATTTTAGAATAGTGATAGTATATAAGTTTATTTAGGTGGAACTAGGGATGAATGAATGAGCTCGTAGGGTTAACTACAAATCCAATTAGGTCTTTGCAATTGCATGGCATTGGTATTGCATTCATATCGACCCGAGTCATCGATCGATCACTCTGAGTTGAAATGAGTTCTCATCAACTCATTGTTTTAAAAACTATATCTTTTAAAAAATTTAAAATTAATTAAGATCAATTCGAACCAAATTAGTAATTTCAAAACTTGCCATTCCTTTCCAAAATTACAAATCAACCCATACAAATCATCCATTTGCGCGAAAAACTTTTTATTTCAAATCTTAAGTTCTCTCTCTTATCTCTCTCTCTCTCTCGGGGTCTCCTCTCCCTGTCAACAATACAAACAACAACTACTCAACATATTGCTCAACCTTTCAAAACAGGTCAATTTTCTTCCCATTTACGACTACATGTAGTTGTTTTTTTCGACTTCATTCCCACTTGTATCCGTCTTTTTCTCTGTCTTCACGGGTAACAGAGTTCGAGAAGAGTTCTACATTTGTTCTTTATTCTAAAAAATAGGGCTTTTTAGTTAATGATGAAAAAGAAGACTTTTAGTTGTATTATCTTCGAGAATGGGTTAACAATTTTGAGTTTTGATGCTAAAAAGGTAGGAAGCACCCAAGGAAACCCTAGTTTTTCTCTCAGTGGTTTATTGACTGTCGTGGTATTGTTGGATGGTGTTTGTAGTGTTGTTGGTGGTTGTTATTGGTGGTGTTGGTATTTGTATTTTTTAGCGGTAGTGTCGGTGGTATTGGTGGCATTGGTGGTGGTCTTGGTGGCATTGGTGGTGGTGGTGGTGGTGGTTCATCTATTGCAATGAGTGAAAGATCTGTTGGGAGATATTAAATAGGTCTTCAAACAGATTCCCCATCTATTCCAACTGATGGGTTATCCGTTGGAGTAATTTCTTATAATGTGGCGTAGAATAATTTATTGAATTTTTTTCACCTGTTGTAATAGTTGGAATATCTGTTGGGAGATATTAAATAGGTCTTAAAATAGATTTGGGTTCCCCATCTGTTCCAACTGATAGGTTGTCCGTTGGAGTATTTTTTTTTTTGGTTATGTGGTAAGAATAATTTATTGAAATTTGTCTCACCTTTTTTAAAAAAATTATGCAGACATCAAATGCAATGTATTTTTTGTTTTTCTTTTGTTTGTAGTTAGAAGATGTCTCCCAAAAGAAAAAAAACTAAAAGTAGAGAAAGTGGATCAACTTCTGATCACCAAACAAAAAAGGCTAGAGTACAGATAGATTCGGAGGAACTTCTAAAACAATCTCAGTCAGGGAAAAATGAAGAAGAGGAAAATGATAACTCCTCTTCACCAATGGGCGTGAAATAATATCGAAATTCCAGCATGATTCTGTCAAAACCATTAGTATTGACAAGTTTTGAGTTGCGATGCCGATGAATAGCCCTAAAGCAGTATTTGGTGATCTTGTACTTAAATGTCAGTTGGAAAAATCTTTTGATGAACTTAGGAGTATTATGAAGAAGGAAAACATAGATGGACATTTTAAGAAGAGCTGCTTTGTACACTTACTTGAGCTATCTGGGGCCCGCCCTTTCCGTTTCCCAATGATCATGGTATATGGCCTTCTCAAGTGCAGGATCAAGTATGAGAGGGATGATGGAGGTCCGAAGGAGGGAGAAAAAAATATAGATAAAGTCTGGATCAACTACTGTGACATGCCGATTTGTTTTGGATTGAAAGAGTTTGGCATTGTGGCGGACTTGAGATGCGATCATCCAAAAAAACCTCCCATCAAGAAAACACCCCACAAAGGGTCCAACAAATGCAAGGTAAAAAAAATGGGTTGTTGGGCATTGTTGGACCTAGCTACAAAGTGGAGGATTTGATGGCGGATCTCAAGAATAAAGACATACTAAAGCACTATAGGGAGAAATTATGCTTAGTTGGGTTTGTCCATTCCGTTTTATTGGCAAGAGACGTCAGGAAAGTCATAGAACATGATTTGTTGGCGCTTGCTGATGATTTTGGGAAATTCAACAATTATCCCTGGGGATACGACAGCTACTACTTGACTGTCAAATATTTACTGAAAGAGCTAAAACCAAAGACGACCACATTATACGGCTTTCCTTGGGCTTTTATGGTAAAATTAATCTCTATTTTTACTCATTCATTAATTTATATTGAATATACTTGTGACTTTTTTTTTGCTTGCTTCCTTTACAATTTTTAGGCTTGGACATGTCAAGTCATTCCTCCCCTTCAAAAGAATTTCAAGGATTACCCGGATAAGGTTTCTCATCCAAGGATCCTTAGGTGGTTGGCTGCAGTAGAAAGCAGAAAAAAAATATTAATGAGGTTGATCTCTTTAACCCTCTGGATGATGCAGTACATCTTCTTTCAACTAAAATAATTTGCCTCAAAGAAAGATATTGAAATAGATGTTCCATCTATTGCGACAGATGGGTCATCTGTTGCAACAAATTACCCATTAACTGCAACTGGTGCAACAGATGGGTAATCTGTTATGAAAGACGATCCATACTTCACAACAGATTAACCTTATGTCATTCTGTTCTCTGAATCATACTCAACAGATTACCCATCTACTGTAAATTATGCAACAGATGGGTAATCTGATGCAACATATTATCAATCTGTTTCAACATACAGATCAGTTGTTGTGGTAGCTAGATCGTCTGTTGCATAAGTTGGTTGTGTTAACATAACCCGAGCCCCATGTAACCATGTAACCCAACTGACTGCAAATTATTATAATATGATTTAAATTCCTCCTATCTTTTTTTATAGGTTGTGCATCCTTGGATCGTACCTACCATTGATGAGCTGGGGATGACTTCTTTTGTTACTCTGGGTATTGTTGATACAAAAGAAGACCCAATGGTAGAGTTAATAAAGAAAAAATTAGATGGAGCAATATCCATAAGAAGAGCAGTTAGGCAAGGTAAGCCTAATGTTGAAGCTCTTCATGACCAACCTTAAATTGCAACAGATCTGAGTGCTTCTTCTGGGGGTGTTACTGGCGGAGTTGTTTGTGATGGTGGAAGACATCCTGCTTCTGCTTCTGCTACCAGTCATGACTATGAGCATGTTGGTGCTCAGCAAAAAATAAATATGTTTGAAAATACCCCTTGCACAGGTCCTCCCACTCACTCCTACACCGGTCCCTCCCACCCTTACAGTGGTCCATCTCACCCCTCCTCACCCTAATATTCCCATTGCAAATGCAAAGTGTGCAAGGACAGAGAGGATAAACTCCTTGAAAAGCTAAAGGTTATTGTTGAAGCTGTCGAGGATTTAAAATCCAGGAGGGGTATCATACTATCCAACGAGGTGAGGGAGCAATGCACTCCTACAGTGAAGGTTAGGAGGAATAAAAGAAAAATAGACAAATTCTCTTCGTTCTTAAATCAGCAAAAATTGCAACTCCCCCTGCTCCAATAGTTGTTGAAGTTCAGGGGCCGCCGAAGAAGGTGAACATATTCACGACGCTTGGCAAGGAGAAGATGAAGGAACAGGAAGAATTCATTAAGATGAAGGTTCAAAAAGAATACACCATGCATTCATTTTCTGCCAAAGACTTCTCGAATATGACAAATATGTGCGTGTGGTACGAGGACAAGGTAAGTTTACTTTTGCTAACCTACCCTTCCAATCTACTCCATGAAGAAGGATCTACGCAATAGATATGTAATCTATTGCAAAAACTTGGTATTTTGTTGCAACATAATACACATCTGTTGCATAAGTTGCGTTGGTTGGGTAATCTGTGAACTGATTCAGAGAACCCTCTGCATCGGATTCTTTCGACTGTGTTTTTATTCCTTACAATTACTAACCTATTTAAAAATTGTCTTCTTATACCACAGTATGTTGATAAAATTCTTTGCCTCATGAGGGGCAGGCAATTAGCGTACGCGGATGCTTATAATGCTGCCGATAGGATAATAGACCTCAACTTCTACAATAATTTCAAGGATAGGTACGCTAAACTCTGTAAGATAGCTGATTCCGATAGCCCGGGATTTGATCAGTTAGTTTCTACATTCTAATGAGATAAAGAAGCGATTAAATATGTTAGAAGGAAGAGGCCATATCCACACGGCAAGAGCTTGACCAAGGCAAAGAGAATCCTTGCAGTCATGAACGTGGATGTCATATATTTTCTCACTGTTGAGATACTACTATACGAGGGAAAGATTAAGGTTTATGACTGCAGCTTACCTGTCTTCAGCTAGAAGACGTTTTTAACCCACATGAAGCCACTTTTGAAGTTGTTGCCCAAGTTGTTGACGCAGAGTAAGCTGATGGATCATTTTTTGGCTGAAGTCTTGGCGAAGGAATAATGGGATTTTGAAGGTCGAAATAAGAACATCCATCTCCCAAGAAATACAATTGATGCAGCATGCGGGCCGTACTCGCTTACATACATCGAGTGTTTGCTGACTGGCACACAAATAACCGGTGTGTGCGACACCGTTGTGGGAAAGAAACAATGGGTCTGGGCATATAGGGTACTAACTAAATGGTTGGATCCCGTGTATAAAAAAGAACATGTACAAAGACAGAGACGAACACGATAACAAATTTTCATTTCAAGCCAATTCACTTTACATGTAGTGGTAATAATTTTTATGTCTGGCCAAGTTGAATTTTTATAATGCAACAGATTTTATATCTAT
>NC_061120.1:204577181-204607790 GCF_002878395.1 Capsicum annuum
GTGTATAAAAAAGAACATGTACAAAGACAGAGACGAACACGATAACAAATTTTCATTTCAAGCCAATTCACTTTACATGTAGTGGTAATAATTTTTATGTCTGGCCAAGTTGAATTTTTATAATGCAACAGATTTTATATCTGTCATAATAGATATAGTACCTGTTGTGAAAGATTGATTATCTGTTGGAATAGGTTAGTCATCTGTTGCGTTATGCAGATGTTCCCAGTCTGTCTGTCGCAACAGATATACGATCTATTGCAACATATAACTTCTTTGTTGTAACTGATCGGTAATCTGTTGGAGCAAATCAAAAAAGTAGGAAGACCTATTATATAATTTCTAGCAGATGATTATCTGGTGTGATATTTGAATCTATTACTCCATTTCAATTAACATGTTCAAAACTAAGGATTAATTATATTCATAGACATAATAAAATAAATCGAAGACTTTGAAAATTACATGAAATAACTCAACAAATAAATGAAATGTAAGAAAAATCATTATCGGTACAAACGATCTACTCTACAAATAAATCAACAAGTTAAACCAAAGAGGATAGGTTATTACATTGACGGACTTAAGCTATAAAGATCTAATCAATATGGACAAGTTGTTCTTCATCCGGTGCTACAGAATTCAGTTTTGATCGTCATGGATCTTTAATGTCGGTTGCGTACGACTTCTGAGCTTTCGCTTCTCCGTATTTCCATAAAAGAGCAGCATATCTTTTGCGGAGTAATCCGGCATCAAGTCCATTATTTGGTGCTTGTAATCCATTGCTCAAATACTCAGCATAGGTGGCAAACAAAAGACCGCAATCCCTGCGTTATAAAAAAATAGATAATCCATATCTTGCAGTTCATGCAAGCGTTGTGAAATTTGTGAAATAAAACTAAATCATGACACTTAAACTTACAGGCTACCAATGGTTTATTGAGCAATTCCGTCAACATATTGTACATCAAATAGATTAGCCATTTTATCCCGGTATGCTTCAATCATCGACCAATCAGTACGAACCTTTTGGTCTAAAAAGCTACTCATATCAAGGTAAGTAGGCAGTATTTTGGCCAGCTTTTGTATCTCAGACGACGGCTCGGAACATCTCCTTCGCGACATCGAGTCATAAACTCGGACGCGCCTTTCTTTTAAAACGAACACAGCCAATACCCAATGGAATTCATCACCATAATTGATTGGGATGTACACTTCGTCGACCAAATGCCGAGGTAAGCCAGCCAGGCTGCTAAAACCTTTGATGATGTTGATTAAGCATTCCTCATTTTGGGAAACTTTCGGCTGCTGTTGACAATACCTATCGTAGGCATTATTGATGTAAACTTTATACAAACAATTGCCTGTTATGTATCTGTATTGTTCTTGTGTTTGCAACTTAGCCTTTTTTCGAGGTAGTAAAAAATAACATTGACGTGCTGCACATATTATTAAATATTTCGGATTACGTGACGAAAAAATCAATACGCAGATGCAATTAAATAAAGTATTAATTAATAGTAATATGTATGACATTTAAACCTCATCATTCCAGCAAGTTTGGGGCTGTGACATCAAATAGAACCAATTCTTTGTTCCGGGATGTGCAACAACAAAGTCGAACATATCAAAACCAAGACTCGATTTGTTCACTTTGTAGAACTCGTCATTTTGTTTTCTACATGATAATTTATATGTATTAATGCCAGATTCTTACAACAAGAATTGTATAAACCAATATCCATAAAATTAATTTATGTACCTACCGGCATGATTCTTTAACAGCCCATCGGCAATCTATTCTGAATAGTCGTTGATCAACTGTGTTAGTTTTTTTTAGCCTCGTCCAAGATGTTGAACCCTTCAAATAGGTAATTCTTTCGTTCTCCCAAACTGACAGGCTCCACTTTTTCTTTATCTTTGGAAGCAGTTGATGGATTATCAACTGTGATATTATGTTCTTCGTCAGTAGCTGTGACATCTACCTGGAAAGCCATAATTGTCAATGCTAAGTAGAGATATACAACAGATTTTCTATCTGTTACAACAAATGAGTCTTATGTTGCATCAGATAGATTATCTGTTGGGACAAATTCAAACAGGTAAATCAGAGCAGTACGATAATTTTGAACAAATGACCCATCTGTTGCAACATAAGACTCATCTGTTGAAACAGATAACGAATCTGATGCAACAGGTTAGACAACAGTTGCAAAAGATGTATATATCTGTTTGATAATTTTCAGCAGATATATCATCTATTGAAATAGATATGTGCCTGTTTGTTTTTTAGAATAGATGGTGTACATTCACCTTCTTCAGCTCATACTGCTCTTCTGTGGCCCTTGTACGCTGAACATCGATGCAAGACAAAGACAAAGACCTTGCAATCTTGCTTTTTTTTATGATTGATGATGCCTTGGAAGTGTCTTTCCTTCTTCTCTTAACCGCCTTGATATCTAGTGGAGTGTCTGGATATGAAATCCTCTTTGATGGAATGACACCCTTCTTAAATGTCTTTTTCTTTACAGAAGCAGTTAGTGCATTAATAGCATTAATCACTCCATCGTGTTTCGCCTTGCAGTCTTGACATTTGCATGAAGAACATTCGTTAGATGCGGCAAAATCTGGAGAAAATTTTGTACTACCATTATGATTATAATCATAATGGCTTGTTGTTTCAAAAACCATAAGAGGAGCATCATTAGCCCCACCCTCCGAAATTATTTTTCTTATGATGGCTGTTTCTCCAAACAATTCCATTTTTATTCCATCAACGACCTTAGGGTCCGATAAAGTTTGCATAGACCGTAAAGTAAGAAAAAATGGCATCTTCAACTCTCGGTTGGTTGGAACAAGCTACAGATGGATAATCTAAAATAAATCGGTACATATATTAAGAATGATGATGAAATCATTTAATCATTAATTAAAATAAAAACTTGATTAGAATTGGACTTACTGCTTTCTTGGGGGGGTTGAAATGATCAAGAAATTTTGTATTTTTATAGGTTTTGGCCGACAACTATCTCAGAATTCTTGGACAGGAAACTTCTTCCTGGTAGTTCACTTGTTGTCTCAAATAAGGAATGGCTTCAAATGCCCAAGCCTACAACATAACGCCAATAAATCAAAAGCATTATTGAATAAAAAAAATGATGAATCATATCATGATAAAAGAAATATTTACCATGAAGGCCCATGAAAAGCCATATAAGTTGATTGTTTTGGACGTTAACAGAGTCAACAAATAGTCGACAGTCATTTTGAAGCTTTCATAACCCCAAGGATAGCTTTTAAATGCCTCAAGATCCTCGGAGAGATTTATTAAACCGAAGCTTATGTTGTTGGTAACGTCTCTCGCCCAGAGAACATTATGTACAAACCAAACCAAACCAAACCAAGCACAATGATTGCTTATGCTTCTTTAAAAGTCCTTTACCTTTCAACGCTTCTATCAGATTTTTATTTTTGAAGCTTGGACCAATAATGGACACCAGGTCATCACGATCACTCGACTTGATTTTTCCTTTTTGGGGTGTGTGGGGTGCTTTTTTGGGTCAGAGTAGGTATAACTTGAGAAGGAGAAGGAGGATAACATTTTAGTCCGGTAACTATGGCAAACTCCTTCCAACCAAAATAAACACGCATGCCACAGTAATGTATCCACACCTCATCCATCTTATTTTTGTTTTCATACATAAACCTACACTTGAGAAGATCATATACCATTTTCATCTGAAACGAGCATTGTCCTCCGGCAAATCAAGATTTGCCCAAAGCAACTTTCCCTGAAATAAGAATCCAATTTTTGTTCTCGAAGTATTTTTCTGAAGGCGTCGAAAGATTTTCCCATGACTGACTTAACCACCAGATCACCCATTAAATATGTGGCACCATCGCACTGCATTCTTACAGGATAACGATCAATACTGAAGGTTTTGACCAACTCTTCGACAGAAGGGTTATTAGTATTTGGATCATCTTTTTTGAAAGATTCCTCCTCCCTGTGTTCATTATCTTCTGCTCCTGATGAGATAACGCTTGTAAAGCAAGCTCATAGAGTGGTTGATATAGTTGAGCTGCTGCACTTGTTCCTTTACTTGGATTTGATTCGATTTCTTTTATTTTAGGAGTCATGTTATCTTAAATTAATAGGAACATAACATAGATTATAATTGATTAATGCATAACAGTATGTAACAGTTCCAACAGACAACTAATCTGTTGCGCCAGGTATGTTATCTGTTGCAACATATAACCGACCTGTTGCAATGGATGAGTAATCCATGGGAACCATAAAAACAGCACTAATCTGTTGCACCTGATATTTTATCTGATGCAACATATAACTGACCCATTGCAACGGATGAGTAATCCATTGGAAACCATAAAAACAGATCACTAACCTGTTGCACTAGGTATTTTATTTGTTGCAACATATAAGACCTATTATAACGGATGAGTTAACCATTGGAAAGAATAAAAACGGATCACTAATCTATTGCACCAGGTATGTTATCTGTTGCAATGGGTGAGTAAACCGTTGGAAAGAATAAAACAGTCCTAATCTGTTGCAAAATGAAGAGTAAACCATTGGAAAGAATAAAAACAGATCACTAATCAGTTATCTATTGGATCAATATTGTTTAGATTTCTTCCAAACAGAAGAGTCGTCTGTAGCAACAGATGAATGATCTGTTAGACTGTTCACCTGTTGCATCGGATTTTCATATGTTGCATCAGATTTTCATCTGTTGCAATACCATTTTTACCAAGAGAAACAACAAATCAACCCAACAACACCAACAAATCTCTCACACACACACACTAAAAACATCAACTGTGACCAAAAATCACCAACAAATTCGAATCAACAGTACGACAACAAGAAGAAGAAATGCCAGAAATTAGGGTTTTATTCAGTCCACATTTCAATACTAGAAGAGTAGTTGGCTCAAGTTCCTCTGTTTCTTTATAATTTTTTACCTGTGAAAAGAAAAATGGGACGACGAACTCGAAGTTGTTGTCGTCGGAGAAGTCTTCACGCCGATTGACGGTTGAAAGTCGAAAAGGAACTCGCCCGACTATTTGTCGCTGGAGGTTGAAGTGCAAAATTTTGCAGAACTGTTGGTTGGGAGAGAGTTGAGAGAAACTGGAGAGAGAGTGTGGTTGATTTGGATTGAAGAGGGGTGTGGGTTGGGTTGATTTGTATTTTTGAAAAGATTAGAAAGTATTAAAAATATTAATCAAGTCCACAATTAACTTAATCAAGTTTCCTAATGATGTTTGACCCTTTAAATTGGTCAATATCACCAATCCTTCATTGAAAGCTTAAAAACACATTTCCTTCAATTTTCTCAGGTATCATTTGGTTACAGGAATTAGGAGGGTTAGCCCATTATAAAACTTAAAATTAAATTTGTTCAGTGTTTGATTGTGAGTGATAGCTAATACCAGGATCAAGTCAATACAAAAATCTTTGGATTGTTATTCCTGGATTGGCCATAGAAGAAATTTTGAAAAATAAAAGTTTCTTCTAAAGTAATTTGCTTTTCCTGGTTGGTGATCAGAAATTCATGTCTTAACTCATAAAACTCTACGAAGAAGGGAATTTATTTGGAGAGTACAGAGAACAACAGTCACTTGTTTTTTATACATACGTTGTAAGATGACTGGTCAACTGGAACTATTTTGTTTAAGAATTGATTGGTCTGATTGGGTCATGCCAGAATCTACTATGGATATTGTGAAGTGTTGGAGCAGGATGCAGGAAATGCAAGACAAAAGAAGTGGAGATTTACTTTTGCACTGACAAATGATGAAACATGAGCACGACTATAACAGCATCGTTTGTCTGGACATTTTTAGCACTATCGCGAATATTGTTATAGAGAATATAAAACATAACATAACATGAAAATCAATTCCGAAGAAAATTCGGTCAATGAGGCAAAATGTTGTATAGAGAAGTCTGACTATATAGATTGCTGGATTGATTCTTTGGCAACTGAACTACTAGGTCTGAAATAAAGTCTTGCCAGAAAATATGTGTTTCTGTGTCTTGATGTTGTGATTAAACCAACACCATTGACACAATAGAGTCAAATTGTACAGTTTGTACTAAAAATTGGAAGGTTCCTCCTGGTTTCTTTGTCATGTCCACCATTCTCCTCAATTTTCACATGGAATTTGAACCCCTTTTCCTTAGGCAGTTTCCGTGTATCGGCCTTCAGCAGCGTGGAAAAGTCTCTGTCACTCAGTTTCAGAGAATGCGCCAGGGTAAAAATTCTGGCACAATGATTGACAAGCTGCCTCTATTCTTGAAAGATCCTACAGTAGCACAAAATACTAGTCAACTTAATACAGAAGTATAATGTGAACTTCAAAACCATGCGGTGTCTCTATGAAAGTTCTTACCTTCCCTTCGAATCTAATCATAAGAGGGCCTTTTCTTGATCCTCGATAACCTCCTTCATGTCAAACGAAAGACAAATAATTTAATATGTAGGAAAGAGCGGGAGTGAGCGGTGAGTCATATAAACACATCAACCTTGTAAATGATAATTACGACTTACCGACGTACAGATCAGGAAACTGAAGGCAAAGCTTTGACAAAGGTCGAGCAACTTCAACCTGCATTTCAATAGGAGCTAGTAATTCAGAAATTTGCAGAGTGCTATAACGGAACACATTAACAAGAGGCTATTTACAAGGATACATTATAAAGACTAGTTTTTCGGAAACCACCTCTTTATCTCCACAAGGTAGGGGTAAGGTCTGTATACGCTCTACCCTTCCCAGAACCCCACCTGTGAGAATACACCTGGTATGTTGTTGTTGTTGTACATTATAAGGACTCATCTAAAGGGAGGAAAAGCAACACGGTAGACTCAATGACGTGGCACTCCACAATTCTAGCAGGTAATATATACGTTTTCCAAATCCAGGAAGAAAAATGCTACACAGTATGCTGTTGACTCTGGGGTAAGGTCTTAAGGATCAGAAACTCGCTCTGATTTTGATGACTATTCGGGTGATAGAGATCAGAAATTTGCTCTGATCTGATTCCTTTTGGCTGCAAAAAGTCTACCCAGCGCTCATTCACATAATTTGGGCCCTAGGTCGTAGTTAATGGTCATGATTTGGTAAAACGAGAAGAATTCCTATAAGATAATTCACGGGCAACTAGATCAAGCTGTAGCGACACCTAGCATCTTTTACATCATGCGAAACATGAAGTTCTATCATCCCTGGAGATTGGAAAAAGCAAACCTTGAAAGCCCACTTATTAATTCACCTGGATAAAGAGTTCTAGAGATACATATGATATATCAATCAAGTGTGCCTCAATGTCAAACTAGTTGGGCACGACTTGAGGATATATACGGTAATGAATAAATCTTGATTTCTGTAATTACAGAAGATTGAAAAGATCACTTATCAAGGAGAAAGGGATTCAAATAAGGAAAACAAAGAAATCTAAGGCTCACATCGGAAAGAGTTGTTGCCAAGCATTTTGAAACAAATGGTGTCATCACTACCAAGTCACCATTAGATTTCAATGAATCAATCAGACAATTCCACTGTAGGTCCAGTTCAGTAACATTGGTTGCAGTGAGAATGATCACTTTACCGCACTTAATCTACAAAAGAGAACAGACATACTAAAAAAGATCGAGGTTCAAACCTTAGTATCATAAATTCACTGGTTAAAGAGCAACAAGTAGTATATAGTAAGACATGAAATAGCTCCATGTGATCAAAAGAAGGAATACAAGAGAAATATGAGATGTTGAACGACATGAGGTAAAGACAAAGCGGAGTTCACTATCAGTGATCTACCTCTTCCGAGTAATTACCTACACAGAAAAACTCTGAAAAAAACAGAATAACATGTTAATGCTATGTGAGAACATTCAACATGACATTCACAGAGAATAGGTTTACTTTGTACACTTCCTATGATCAAAGTTAAACGCCACCGACTCTTTCTCCATTTCTTTCTATATAATGTTGTCTAGTTTGCCAACTTGGAAGGCCAGTGGAAAAGGATAAAATTTTAGTTAAGAATTACTGCAACAACACTCATTAGAAGTATCAAGGGTAAAACCTTACACCAACCAAAGAAAAAAAGAAAATGCAAGGAGAAATAATTTGCAGAGTGGAAATGAAGAAAAAATCTTCACGAAAGCAGATTAATGCTACAGCTCATTGGATTCCTAAAAGGACTTCTGCTGATACCTAATTCACAGTAGAAGATTTGAAGGGGTCCATCGACAGATACCTAAGATATATACCAACAAAAATATACAAGGATGTGAAAGTTTTTCGTACAATACTAGCAGAACGCAGAAAAATATGGCTACTTGAGATTAAATTCCAACAAGGTCTACTCTAAGAAGGCATCAAGTTAGAGAATAAAATAATCATAATAACCAGCCAATCTCAGAAAATGCCACGCATACCATAGGCACAGACAGCTGTTCATGATGCAGCAATTCTGTAATACCCTCAGGCAACAATGCCATCTGTAGTCAGAAAAGAAACAAGAATTTAATTCTTATTGCAAAGAGGCATTAATTGTTGGAAATTGGAATGTCAAAAATCATAAATTTAATGACATTTGAAATATTTATAGAACACATTAGTTTAGTTTGTAATTCACTGCACTATCTTCTATCTTTCAGAATCAGATGATCTTGTATATCAGCTACACTAGTGCACGATTCTGAATTAGAGAAATACCAAAAAGAATTTTTCAACAAGTGCTCCGGGATGCTTTGTGCACTGGGCTGCCCACCAGCTTTAGGAAGAGAAAAAAATAACTTCTCTTGCTTCAGCTGGTATTAGACATTAAAGCATAAGTTTAGGTTACTATGTAACGTTATGTATTTAGACCATACTAAAGCGGCTCAGCATTTCAGTCATCAGTAATTCCAGATGCAGAAAAGCAATTTCTGAAGTTCCAAGAACAAGTCAAAATTCTGGTTTTGTGAACCCAAGGAGCTCTAATATTTACTTTTCAATAACATCAAACTCAACATGCTAAATTTTTATCAGCGGGTAACAACACATGATTGGATTTCCTTGAGCAGCACTATATGCTCTTTCTTTAAAGTACTATAGGTACTAAATAAAATATGTTATTCTTATTTACCCTTTCCATATATACGTGCAATAAAAACCTGAGAACCTGTGGAATTTTGTAATGAGTTCTGACTAAACCTCATTCTTGTCGCCGGTGCATTTTTCACCAATCAGGTGCCTCAAATGTTTTTCAAACTCTACATCAGGAGCCTGCAAAATGAAGTTATGATAACACAGAGACACTGGTACATTTTACAAAGTGGCATATCAAAATAGCACTTCTAAAAGAATTTTCAATCAGAGGCATGGACTTTGAACATACTGTTGGATCATTTAGATAAGTAAGATGCTTATACAGTGGACCACGGAACTAACTCAACCCCAAAAGTTAGCTCATGTGGTAAGGATTGGCCAGATCATTTTGAGTAGACAACAAATATATTCCTCCAATCAATGTGGAACATTCTAAGACAGGGATGCCCAAAGCTAAAGGAGCATGAACAATACAAATGGACCTCAACATTGGGTAAACCAAAAACTGAGGTACGTCAAGCCCTGTACCATGTTAAGAATATGGAGCTTGGGACTAGTTCACCCCAAAGTTAGTTCATGGAGTGAGTGTATTTCAATACAACACAAGGAGACAACAATTCATTCCTTCAATCATTGTGGGAGATTCTAACATATTAGACGCAATTACAAACTTTAAAAGCAGTTTTTGTGAATCTTTAGGTTTCTAATACACATTTTTAGATGTATTTATATCTTTATAAACCATAATTGGAAACAGCATACTGTCTAGTTACATTAAACATATTTATGGAGCCATCTAGCTAACTTTATCTTGGCAATTTAATGATATAGTCTGACCATCTATCTCATCATTGTGTTTTCTTTCCTCAATTTAACATTGGTCTCTTCGGAACTTTTAACCTGATCTTTCAGTGCTGATAAATGAAATAAAGCTAACGAATTGCAGCTTCAAGTATGTCGTGTCCCAGATGCACTCTCCACCAAGTGTGTGACATATGTTATGTCCTCACATCAGACAAAGACACAGCAATCATTAAAGTATAGCGTAGAGAAATCTATTCCTATTTCCTATAATATCTTATCAGCGCAATACAAATTTGAACTATGAGGCTTGCTGAAAGGAGGAATCATTTGAAGCTATTATCACACTAAGTCGTGGAACATTAAGTAGCACAAAGATCTAGTAAATTTCTACTATATAGAAGAGTGAGTTGGAGAACGACCAAGGGTATAATTGTCATTTAAAAAAAAGTTCTACTCTTGGCCATAAATTTTTAATGACAAAAAAGTCAAGCTATTTTTCCTAAATGTCAATCACATCCCAATTGATATAATATCTCACGTGAACCCACATCTTCCCCCAACTCTTTTTAAAAATTGCTTTTTGTCACTATTCATTAATAATATATATATATATATATATATATTCCATATAAAATTAGAATTAGTTGTTATTTTCATATTTAATTACTCTATAAAATAATTATTCAAATAAAATAATAATAAATTTTATAAATATTTAAATGATAGTCCGCACATTCAATTTATTTATCTAACTTTTCGTTTAAATTTGTTTCAAAAAATTGTCTCTCTTTTTTTAACTATTGAATTATAACTTTTCACATGTAATGTTTAACACCATAAGATTAAAATATATTTTGACACATTCTATGTGTTATTAATTTAAGAGATAAGATTGAAAATTATTTTTTACTTTCTTATATTTCGTGTCAAATCAAAATCAAACAAATAAATTGAAAAGAGAAATACTCAATTTCAAATAAAAAACTTTCAGACATTTTTCAAGTATAGCATAAATTATACACTACAATGATAAATAAACCTTAATACTATAACATTTCTTCATACTATCAATTTATATGACACAAACTCATTTAATATCTATTTTCGGTATTCGATTTTCATGAGTAATTTTTCAGTTATTAATAGATTATCTTAGAATTTACCATCTTAAAATCTTAGATTGTTTCATTGTGAAAATTAACATATGAGATATTCATATGAATAAAAATAAATCTATTGTCTCCCTAAAAAACATAAATTATTGTATTTAATTTATTCATATTCTATAATTTAAGACTGTATATTTTTTATTGAAATAATTAACATATGAATAATTTTGTCATTGATTTACATATGAATAATTCCGTCATTGATTTAAAACTATAGATTGTTTCATTATGAAAATTAACATATGAACAATTATGTCAAATATATCAAACTGTCCTTTATGTTGTGGTTCTAAATATAATACATGGAAAGTTGAAATTAAACTATTGTCAAAAAAAAATATTTTTTAAAAACAAAAAATAGGTCTTTATTTTTGAAATTGAGAGAGTAACAAACATCCACAAGACATTCATACACCCACAGTTCACATCATTCAAAAATAATTTTAAGTTAAACTTTTTCATGATATCTAACATAATTTTTAAATATAATTTGTTAAATCTTAAAAAATAATTTAAATGGTTAGTTTTGTTCATACTTTATAATGATATATGAGAATTTATGTTATAATCTTTTTACTAAATGTAAACTTAAATAATATACTTAAATCAAATGATAGAATAATATTAAATTTAAGGAGAAATCATATTTAAAGATTTTTTCATTTAAACATTTTTCAATCATGGTGTCCAAACGAGCTTTCTCTCCTCTTAACAAAATCTACGGAATAAACAAGTTACTTTTGAGTGTAACATTCATTATTATTATTTTTAATTGTTTTTGCCTGAAATTATTCATAGTTAATTTATGTTTAAGGTAAAACATGCAAATATAACTAAGGGTGTAATTTTTTTTTCATATTTTTACAATATTTTCGTATAATTTTTATGTTGACCCCACTACAATTCTATTTTAAATGAAAAATATAGCCGTAATGGTCATTTCATTAGAATCTTTTCAATGTCATTTATGATGTAATTTTTCACATGAATTTCACACACCTCAACTATAATTCTATTTTAATATATAATAAAAAAATAAATGCATTATGTCAGAATGACTACTGTAATACATCCTATGTCTCCATTCCACTAATATATTTTTTTAATCAGTTCTAAAAAAGAACTGACATTTTTATTTGGTTGGTATTTTATAACAGTATCAGTATTGTAGTCATGTTGAATTTTATTTATTTATCAAAAGTGCACGAAGGTATACTCTTCTATTTAAGGTTTATTTATTTGAAATATAATTTGAAACACTGCAACGTTTTTTCATATATCTTAAATTCAATGTCTAATCAAAATGTTATAAATTGAAATAAGGGAGACATAGTTTATAGGAGTATGTGCAAATACTCACATATTTTCCATAAAAGATCAAAAAAAGTGAAATTAATTTTGACCGCAGATTTAGTTGCATAAAGTAACTATTGTTATATTATAGTAAGATAATAAAAAATACTCATAAATATTTAACAAGTGTTTATCTATCAAACACAATAAGCGATTCCTTCATAATTTCAAAACTTCCCATGATACATATCATTACAAAGATTTGCACTACATATAATTTATGAAAACATAATTATTTACTAAGCACCTATTACAATTATTTTAAACAATTTATTTAAAATGTAATATTAACTAGCTCGTGTTAAATTACTACAATATATATCATGTAAACGTTTGTTAATTCTTTTGATTCTCTTTATTTGAGGTATTAAATTTTCTCACCAGGTAGACTAATCACTTAAAAAGAAATTTCTTACTTACTATGTTAAATTGATTTCCTATTTTTAATGCATATAAGACAAGACAGAAAGACAATCCCTTAACATTATGATTCATTAAAACGTTCATCCAGTAGGTCCTCATTTTCATTTATTAAACACCCATAAAACGAATTTAAATATATTTAAAATCAATTTATGTATGGATTAGTATCGTTTATTGCTTCGTATGATTCTATATAAAATGCTAATAAATAGATATTTATAATTTTAATCTATTCTCTTTTATAATTTATGAATAAAGTAGAAAAAGAAAAACATTACAATCAGTTGTTTATTCTCTTGTGTTTGACCTGATGTTAAAAATAAGCATTACAGAATATGATATTTTAATGTTAATTATGATATATTAAATAAGTTGTAAGCTATTATTTGATTTTATAAAAATAAGAAGTTATATTTATTATATAGTGAGATTTCTACTTAAATTTATTCAAAAATATTAATAATTATTTTTTTTCAAAAATTTAATTAAATAGCTATAAATATATTTAAAATTGTAATATTGGACCCGTAAACGGGCCCTTCATTATCTAGTGTATATTACATACCATGCGAACACCAAAAGCTTTTGCAACTCCAGCTACGGTGACATCCGAATGCAATGGACCTACTCCACCATATATAAATACCTGCAGTGAAATCAATTTTGGGATGTATATATGTTAAACAAGTGGACATTACTCTCTTTCTCTCAATCTCTCACACACATATAAATAATAGGCTGGTGCACATGTATCAAACAAGCCCCACAAAAGCTATGAAACAATTCTATAAATATATACTGACAAAGACGTTTACCATGTCACTTGTGGACTTCCGCCTCTCAACTTCCTCAGCCACAGAATCTATCTGAGTATGAAAAGGATGTGATTAGGAACAGACCCAAGTATAAACAGACTATCAAGGTCCATCAAACATTTAACTATCAAGGTGGAAATTGAGCAGAAACTGGCTTCAACTTAATGGAAGTTGTAAAGAAAAATGGTGCTGCTCCACTAAGTAATACAGCAGACTGTTCTATCTAAAAGATGAGAAAATAGTTCAGTTACTACGAGATCCTGAAGCTTATTATAGATTATAGAGATAAGGTTTGATACTTTTCAATATCTTTTGGAGTCACTTTCTGGCGTTTATAACTCAAATCTGTTTTCAGTTGTTAGTTGATTTAAGTGTCCATTAACTTCCCAGTACTTATTTTCCTTTATTATTGTGGCTGCAACTCAGAAGCAAAAGAAAACAAAAGGGAAGTATGGTAACTCTTCTAGTGTCTACGAGAAACTCAACTTCCAGTGGAAAACTAATGTCAAGTTCATACTTACCACATAATTTAAACAAAAGAGTAGAAATAATACAAGCTATCAAGTCATAATTATTACTAACATCATTTCGAGCGACAACAAGCAGCGAAGCTGCCCACCCAATAGAATGGAGCTTTCTACACAACACAGAACCCAACTTGTCCTCTACAGTGCCAAACCTGAGCTACGGAACCAAGAGAAAGACATCTGATAAGTAAGCAACTACAAAGAGCAGAAAGTTCATCATTCAGGGTTATACTACATATATTATTTGCAGGGTATCAATTCTCTGCCACAGAGAGATGATATGCGTACTGAAAAAACAGAGTTTATTGCATTACATAGAGCACCATATTTACACATACTAATAAACAAAATGAATATATCTACTTAGACAAGTGGAATTTGAAAGAATTGAGGACACCTCTACACGTTCAGCTGATCACCTAATATACATCAATATAATATGTAAACTATACTCCATCTTCATGCATTCCCCTCATTGTTTGACTGTCCTCATATCTGCAGTAGCAAAGCTATCAAAAGTATTCAGAACCACTACAACAACAACATATCCAGTGTAATCCCACAAGTGGGGTCTGGATGGGGTAAAATGTACACTGACCTAAATCCTACCTTTGTGGGGTAGAGAAGCTGTTTCCGATAGACCCTCAGCTCAAAAGGGAAGTGATAACTAAAGGATTGAAAAATTCTGATATGACCCTTGTGAATATGAAAGGAGTCAAGCACACTGTTTGTCTAGATGCCAAGATGACCTCCTTGATTCCTGTTCAATTCTCAAATGAATAGTAGCTCAGTTGGTTGGCTACCTACCTGAACGTTCACCTTGTAGGTAAGGGTTCAATTCCACACCTTGTAATCCCCTACCCCCAATTTAAAAAAAGATATCGCAGATGAAAAGTTTTACCTAGAGAAGAAAGAATATTTTGAAGAAAAGGATAACTTAGTCTTATGAACAATAGGTTCAGGACAACTATGTGATTGCAGAAGTGATCCAATGCAGGACAACAATTACCCCAAATGATCCAGCTTTGATAAAAAACAACGGAAATAAAGTTTGAGTTGAATATCCAATAAGAAGAGAATCACAGAGTAGCATATATACTCCTGACAGATTGATTCAGTTCCCAAAGAAGAAATACCGGAAACCAACTATCAAGAAGAGATTATAAGGAACCAAAAGGAAAAGAAAAAGACTGGCTGATGTAATTTTAGTATTGTTTTTATATTTATTTGGACAAAAATTTAACATAAATTATTCAATATGAATAGTTTTTCAACCTCTCACGGCTCAAGTGCACCATAACTTAGAAATAATCATAAGGAGCCTCAGAAGGACATCATCATCATACTAGGATTATAGACTTTAAAGGTTTAGAGCCAATAACTTACAGAATTTCATCTCCCACGGCTATGATTGAGGCATTAAGCATATTATTGGAATTCAAATCCTCGATTTTTAGTCCATTGCTAACAGAAGATAATTTCCCAGAAACTGGCAGCGTGTACTTTTTTACCCTTCCAGCTCTTTCCAGCCTTCCATCAGCGAGTAAATAAGCTGGCCTAAACTTTTTTTTGCTGTTGTTGTCATCCCTGATGCCCAATAGTGCATTAGGAACAGTGTCATGGATGCTCCCAATTGACGTATACCTATGGAATCAGCGAAATAAATAAAAAGCTCAAATGAATGCAGGTACAACTCTGTAAGTAAGTTGAACTTGTAAAGTACAAGTTATCACTACCACTTCACAAGAGCAAATATGTCATAGATTCTAGTATAAAGCCCAAAAATGTACATCCTTATCATACTGCTTGATGAAGAATCATAGTAAAGAAATTCGAAGCATCATAACCAAGATATTACCCTTGATCATAAAGGCTGCAGTACCGAACCTTGCAAACCAAAAGGAAGGCCCATACATCTCTGCCATATCAAACTTAATAGGTTAGTCATTTTAATTGAAAGAAAAAGAATCAAACAGAAGAATAGATGATTGTTTTTCAACAAAAAATAACTGCCAGATAAACATTCTTCATGGAAAAGTGCAACAAAACTCAGCAAAGGTGAAACAGGAGATGATCCTAACTCAAAAGGGCTAGCAGAAAAAGAATATTTCTATCCGTATTTTAAAAGGCGGAGGCGTGAGGCGGGGCATTTTATGTACTAACGGTCGAGGCATAAGCCCCATGGATCTTTAATTTTTAATTTATAACATGGTAGAAATAGTATAATAGCACAAAATCATTCAAAAAATACAATTACAAAAAATTTAAGCATGAGTAAAAAAAATCATAGAAAACAAAACTTTTAACATCATTTTACAAGATGCAATAATGCAATGATATAAAAACTACTATGAAATGCAAATCAACTCTTAACATCTCAACTTTCAAAAGGTAAAAGAATTACAATTTCTTAAAATATATGATTATCATACTATGCAATTTATCTCCCTAAAAAAAATAAACAATAAATTATTAATATTATAATTAAAACATCATTCTTTCACGAATAAAAATAAAATACTTTCAAATAACAAAATAATAAAATATAATAATTTTGAGATGTAGACAATAACATAAAAACCAATGATGAGTGAAGAGGTAAAATTCATATATGTATTTTAAACAAAAAGATTAAGTGATATTCATCCTCACGACGTTCTCAAATAGTAAATAGGCTAGTTACTCTCAACTTTCTTATTTCTAGAGATGAAAAAAGCTACTACACATCATTCATTTAGTGAAGAATATGAGGATCAACAATGTTGGCTAAGGAATTTGCACAATTTGTGGAGTCCCGAGCATTGGGTGTTAGGCGTGTTTAGGGCGTACAATCGGGTACTTAGGGATTAAGACTCACAGAACTAAGCCCCACACATGAGCCCTTAGCAGTGGCGGATCTAAGTGTATTTCAGGGGGTTCATCCGAACCCCCTTCGTCGGAAAATTATACTATTTTTACATGGTAAAAAAATTTTTTATGTATAAATAGTAGAGGCTGAACCCCCTTCGACCAGTCCGTATACGTACTACTGAACCCCTTCATTGAAAATCCTGGATCCGCCACTGGCCCGAAGGCGTTTTGCTAGTGCCCCACCCCGAGGCGAGCCCTAGGGCAACTCCCAAAACTGCCTTTGAAATACTGATTTTTACTGCATAACTACATGCAAATAAATGAGATAATGCCTAAGCATTTGTTTTTCGTTAACATCATGTGTCTGATTGAATTGGCTCAGAGTTTTCTCCATTTACAGAATATTGAAAAGAAACAGAATGTTTTGCTGCTTCTTATCCCTTAGCAAGTTCCTATTCTTTTTGTAATAACCAAGCAATCCCCACTCCCCAGTGAATTAGCTGGTCCAAGCCCAATTGACCCATATTTGGGAGAACATGGATCCACCCTTCTACCTTACTCCCACGTAAGTATCAAGCTCCTTGTCAATGGCAAGATTAGCGCTCATGAAAGCATTCTATCAGCCCTATGAGTATTTACACTACACCAAATCCCCTGAGGCTATTATCCTTTAGCATTTTTTGTTAGTTCCATTGGGATTTATTGGTCTAAATGCTTGAAGATGCAACCTTATTTATATTCCTTGAATAAATAAGTGTCAATATTGATCCCAAATATCAAAGGATTTAAAAGTCAATGCCCCGGCACTTCAAGTTCTCCGACTTTAGATTTGAGTGTGACTATACACATACACAGTAATTCAACAATAAGAAATAATATAAGGATTTATTAGATGTAGTCTAACCTGTATGACCAATCCAAAATTGGATTCACCCGCATGAAAGGTGGCCACCCAGGTGAACTAGGTGAGAATTGCTCCTGACCTACCTGAAAGGTATGTGACCATAAGCAGCAGTCGGCCACAGATCACATCTATCAATATTCTGAAAACATTGCCAAGTAGTTGGAACACTTTAACATCTATATTATTACCGCAGTAGGATCACCAATTCGCACACCAAGAAAAATAGCTCTAATTGGATTAGCCTTAAGCAGAGCTTCCAACCCTGATTTGAAGTCGAGGCGAAGAATATCCATTTGCAAATTGTACCTGTTCAGAGAAGAAGGACCAGTTCAAATGGTGATAAAGTACTGCTTGCATTAGAGGGAATCCTAATATGTATATGTGTCAAAGGGAGGGAAGACAAATTAGCACTTCTTGCATACGTGGCTGCGGTTTCATAAGTGAATGAGTTGATTTCAGGGAAAGCATTCGGGGTCTCAAAATAAATTGTCCGTATCGGAAGTGTGTTTTCACCATCAGCAACATCTTGTGAACTACTTTCTTCCGCTTTATGCAAAAAATAGCCTGCCTTCAGTAGGTGAAGCAACACCTAAATTGTAAAATAAAATATCACATTTGGTTTAACACAACAATAATATGTACTTGCCTCAACACCCTACTAGTTGGAGTTGGCTATATGAATCCTCTATATTCATTTTGTTCCGTTTGGACCCTTTTCATTCCACTACTCAATCATCCGTCTTTAGAAATAATTTGGAAATCTCTAAAACTACAGATTCTCTAAAGCTTACATGTATCCGTACATCTTTGTGCAATGTCTAACCAAACTTAAAAAGACTCATGTCAATCACCAAAACCTATTTTACATTTTTTGGTTACTCAAGATGAAGGAAAAAATTGAGACTTTTGCAGAGAGACATGTAAATAACTTACGGCAGAGTCTTTCCCTCCATTGAAGCTCAATGCAACCTCTTGTATGCTGTTTAAGGGGCCGCGGTTCAAACAGAAGGGCAAAGGATGAGAAACACTAAACCAAGATTACCATAAAAGAGAAAATCCATAACCATAACTACTAGATCAACAACTGTTCTTCTATGCTGTTTCCTCTGCCTCATTTTTTCCACACTTATTATTTAGTTATTCTTAAAAAAGAATGACCACTTTCTATAGATGGAAAGATTTGCCATTTTCTAAATGTCCAAACAAACAAATTATCGTGCAAATAAACATTAGTGCATTCAATCTTATAATAATTATTAGCTCTATACTACCAAGGCAAATATAATATTACTCATTGAAACTTTATTCTCTTAATCTCATGAAAAATCAACCTGCTTGACAAATTGAAACTAAAGGAGTCAAACATGTTAATGACTTGAGAAACAAGGCGTAGAAAGTAGAACATACATCTATTTATTGTTCGCCAGCATGACAGAGGGTTCTTAACAAAATAATGTGCTATTAAAACATATGCTCCACATGCTACAAACTAAACTATATGTGATATCTACAGCACATAAACCCATAGATCCTTCAGAAGTTCATAATCTAGAGCACAATGATACGCGGAATCAATCAAGAAGCAAATGGACAGCACTTACCAAATAATCCATGGAAAATTAACCATAGGAAACAAAAGGCGTTCAGAACTTTATCATACGTACATTGACCTTAATTTAAAATTGACACGCACAGACGATTATCCCTACGTTAAAGATGTAAACATTATGTCATTATAATTGTTCTTTTATGCTTGAACCATGATACATGAAGTTGTACCGTAAGAATGAAGTTAAACTTTCCAATTAGAACTAACTTATGAAAACTGATATTATCACACTAAAGCACGATACTAAGAGACTAATTTCATAATTGACCTACTTCATACCAGTAAAAGATTATAAATTTCAACTTCTACACTTCTTTGTACCCGCTGATAATTTTCCTCCCGTTCAGCAACCTTTTATCAGATATTTTTACAACAAAATTCATCTCCCAAAAACTATAGTATGCACTAAACTCTTTATCCCCATCTCTAGATTGTGATCAAATATGTATGGCATTCTGCCCGATAAGCAGAATAATGCTGCTCTTGAGGACAGCAACATTTAATCCTAGTACTCAATCAGTAGCTAGCATGAATAAATTTTATTAAACCATTCCTAGAGATCCCTCTGGTTTGTTTGCTCTGACCTACCCAATGTCCCAATTTACATCCTGAAATTGCAAATTAAAAGCAGGCCATTTGTGTGTGTGGTACGGAAGATAATATTTTTCATAATAAAATAATTTTCCAGTGTTTGGTGATTGGCATCTTTTTCCAAGGAAATATTTTCCAACAAATATCCCCACTCTTACTCATACCACTTCTTTCAACCGAATGCTCGAACATATCACCAAAACATTACCATCCCCCATCCTCCACCATGTATGATTATCATGTGTCACCTATTTTTCACCCGACCTAACACTAGAAAATGACATTGAAAAGATTTCCTAATACAAAATATTTTGCAAGGAACACAAATCCCACATAGCAAACACATATGTTGGTGTATATTCAAGGTAATCCACGGGTATCTTTATGCCAATGCAACTAACAAGAAATGCTGAATCAATGCATTGGGACAAGTTGCAATTTCGTAGGAAGAACAGAACCCCTAAAAATACAGAGGTAAAGAAGAGAAGCTTACGAATACAGTGCGAGTGTTCGTTTAATAACATATATGGCATTAGCATACTTTGTCTTCAACCTACTGTCATCACATTCCCTAACTGTTTTATCAATCTCCATCAAATCTTTACGAAAAACTAGACCTTTCTGCACAGAAGAACAAGTACAAGACAGCGCAGATTCAATATCTCTGAACTCTTACAACTAAGCAAAAAAGGAACTCCAGACATATAGATTCAGAGAACAGAATGAAATCTCTAACATCAATAAATACTTCCTCTGTCCCAATATATTGGCACCTCCCACTTATCAGAACTAATTTAACCAACTTCTGTGATACAACAAAGGGATAACCACACCCGCAAAAGCTAGCGATTAAGGTTGGCGATTCTAAGGCTATATACATTACCTATACTAATGTGGGACTCAAGTCCCCTACCTTGTAATGGATCAATATAAACCACCACATTCCGCACCGTCGTCCCTGAAGGCTCCACACCGGTACCTAGGTAGCCATTTTCGAGTCAGACGCCCACGGCTAGCTGTGAACTAGACAATGCTAGAATGCTCTAATACCATTTATACAACCAAGGGAGAACCAGACGCAAAAAGCTAGTTGTGGGCTTCCTAGAGCTATATAATCCCCAATCACATTTCAATATGTGGGACTCAACTAACATACCTTGGAATGGAATCATACTAAGATCATCATAACATTTTGGAACTAAATTAACTAAGGTTGATTCATTCTATATGAGTAATCTTTATTTGGAACCGACAGAAAATTTAGTGTACAGATTGAAACTTTACATGGAATTCAAGGGCTCATCAAGAATCTTTTCTTTTTTTTTCTGTAAAGATTGAAACTTTACCAACAAATGAACTCAACAAGAATTTTTTTTTTTTTCTAAAGATTAAACCTTTACCAACAAATTAACTTCTTTTGTTTTGTTTTTTTTGTAAAGATTGAAACTTTAACAATGAAAATTTACCTGGAGTTGAAGGGGTTAAGGTTTTTTCTTATATCTTTATTGGGATTAGCCTTTCTTGAAATGTGAATTTGCGTTAAGAAATTTCGTTGTGTGTCAAAACAGTAATGATCGAGAAGATTCGTATATATCTGAAAGAGTGGAAAATGGATCGGGTAACTGTCACAATTCATAGAATTTGTTCCTTTTCCAATTTAATTCATAGAATAAGATTTGATACTTTTCAAATACTCCCTCCGTCCCATTTTATCCGTTATAAATTAGAATGATACAGTTATTAAGAAAATAATGATGGTTAATGTAATTTTACTATTTTGCCAATTATAATGGAAAAAAAATTATCTTAATAAGTAAAAAAAAAATAAATAAATAAAATACGACAACAAATTAAGAAATTTGAGACGAATAAAATAGGATGGGGAGTATTATTTAATGTGTTTTCCCTTTTTTGGCAAGATTTTTATTCTCATTAGTGGAATTTGCATTTGAAGTTATCAGGTTACTACTTAGGAAGTACTTATTCAGTATTTATAGTAAACCCCAACCTCTCCACCCAACCCCCTACCCTCGACCCTCGACCCTCGACCCCCGCCCCCTTTAAATTACTTAGACATTTTTGTGAAAAAATACTGATTCAAAACATGAATGTAAAAATCAACCGTGTCAAGTAATTTGAGACAAATGAAAGTATGTCACTTTTATTGAACAGAGAAGTATCGATTACCTTCTGAACTTGTGACGTTTTATTCATGGTATATCTGAACTTTGACTTGTCCTAAGTACCCTCCGAACTTATTGTTTTGCAACATCATGTGACCCTTTTTTGTTGATGTGGCAAAATGTTGTTCAAACTTCATCACGCGCGTGATGGAGTTTTGTTTTGCCAAATCAACATTTCAATGATAAAAAAAAAATAAAAAAAAATCATTTTTGTTTAATTTTTTTCAAAAAAATCAATTATCACTCTTCTTTCATTACTTTCAATCTAATAAAGAACCATTTTATTGCTTCTATTTTATCTACTTATTTATAACTCCATGAATTATAATAGGAAACTTGTGTGTACATATACATGGATCTCCTCTAATTGTGAGAATTTCATGATCGGATGATAATTCCAGACTAAGATTCCTAGGATGTATGCATTATGGTGTATGTAGTTATATTGGTTATCGATTTTTAGTCCCTAACGATTTGATTTTCGATTTAACCGATAAGAAAATACTTATAAAATAGAAAAAGTAGTAACTAACATGAAAATAAACTGAATCTTAGTTGCAACCAAAATCGTACTTATCTATATATATGTGGGGTGTAAAATAATAATTTAGTATAATCTTATTACCCAATAACCCAATAAAAAAATCGAAATTGAATCAATAACCCAATAATTATTTTTACAAAATCATTAAAAAATCGTTAACCCAATAACGATAAATCAATAATATTTTTATCGGTTCGATTTTTGTACACTCCTAACTTAAATTGTAATTTCTTACTCCATTAATTATACTCCTCAAAATCCTAATTGAAACACTAATCAAAAACTACTATGAAACACTAATCGAAAAAAGCATTCATATTTTTAACACACATAAAAAATATAATTTGTTTAGATAATAACTTACTTGATTGACGAAAATTCAACCTTTCACTATTTTGAAGTAGATAAAACTAAAAAATATAATTTTTTTAGAGAGAAATCGGATAATTAAGGGTAAAAGTGGGTTATTTCTTAATCTAGAATCAATGTAAAGGAAGTGGATGGTATTTATCCGCGTGGACAGACACATAGGCCTTTTCTACCAAGTATACGCGCGTGTTTTACACACTCTGGTCCATCTGTTGAAAAGGGTCACGCGATGTTGCAAAATAATAAGTTTGGGGTACTTAAGACTAGTCAAAGTTCATGTGTAACATGAATAAAATGTGACAAGTTCAGGGGTAATTGATATTTCTCTCTTTATTGAAACTTAAAAAGTAATTAATGATACAAGAATTGCATATCCACAAGAGGCTTACTTGATTGAGTGAGTGATTTTGGAGATTTTGAGATTAATTTTCCTGATTGGTAGTCTTTTAGTTTGTGCTTGTCATATCGAGCTTGCCTAGTATGATTTATATTTTACTGTGTAATTAGTGAATCATATTCTTTTTTTTTTTTTCATTTATCATTTGATATTCAAAATTTACATGATTCAATCGAGTAACTCCTATTAAAGAGAAACACTTTCTGCCAAAAGTTTTTTCTTAGATTCGAAGTCAATATCATCAAGATTTTACATCCTCTTTCCAAAGCTGGTCAACACTTCAGAGAAATGACATTCAAGTAACTTATTTGATGAAAATATAAGAAAATTTTTACCATGGTTGAGGTCCAACCAATATAAGTTGTGGGAGGATCCATTTATTTATTGACAGTTGAAAAGTGGGGTCCATCTCAAATTTTTTTAAAGCTAATAAAAGGTGAGGGGATATGTGTCCAAAAACAATAAAATAAAAATGAAAAAGTTAGTGGATTGTGGGGTCCACATGCATTTATTGTTACTTAAGAGGAAATATCTGAGAAACCAAATAAATATAAAACTCTCTAGAATTCGCGCCTTATTCTTTATGTTTCTTTTACTCAAAATATCGTTAAAATCAAAACAGTTTATGTAGATCAAGTCAAGAATTCTTTAAAAATTTGATATTCAAAATTAGTTAGTGTTGTTGTTGATTCAAAGAAAAACGAGTTGAGATTTGAAGATGAAGAGAATCAAAAAATATAAAAGAAAATTCCTTTCAATCTAATGCTAGAAAGGATCAAGAATTGGGTGAAATCTCCGTGAATTTTCTTTTGCTTATTTAATCATCCATGATTTCAGGTATGGAGCTTTCTTCATCTTCTTATGAGATCTTTATTTTATTTATACAATTAAATTAAAAAAATTATAAATATATGATAATTTAAATTTTCATAGATTTTCTTTGCATGTTAGTTGTAACATCAAAGTACAAAAATAATTTTTTTTTGCACTGATTTACTGCTAAATTAAGTTTATATTATACAAAAAATAAGCCCACAATATATTCTCCTTCAAAAAAAAATTGAATTCTTCTAAAATTTATTTGTTTGATCCTTGGCTCTGCATGCAAGCTTCAGATTGCAGATTCACATTTTGAGTCAAAAATTGACTGAAAATGCTGGGTGAATCTCCATGTATCTGCGTATTTGATTTTTAGAAAATAAATTAAAATTCTTAAAAAAAAATATCAAAGTCACTGCTAATTATATTTAAAAACAGATTAGAAGAGAAATCAAACCTCGAAAATTAATTTTGAATTGATGTTGTATTTGCTGCACTGTTGTTGACTGTGTGTCGAAATTCAGTGTTGTATTCAAAAATTGATGATTCTGTGCTAGTGTTTCTCTGTTTTTAAAGTCATTTTGTGATTTTTTTTCTTCTTTTTTTCTCACTTTTTGGCTTCACTCTGCCATACCATTTCCCTTTCCCTTTTTCTTAATTGGATCCAAAATTTGATCTGCACATCCCCTGTTAAAGGATCAACAGAATTGAATTTGTCTTTATTTTTACCACAGATCTCCATTATATATCTCACTTTGATGTTTACTAATCTCAATTATTGCTTGATGCAAATATTTTCTAGCAATTTCTTCGAAATCCTCATTATTTGCTGCTAAAGTCATAACATCAAACAACTCTTTCATTAACCCATTCAAACGAATTGCCATAGAGGATTTTGCTGTTTTTTTCTTTGTGGTATATTCCTCAAATCTGTCTCCATACTTATCATTTTTAGATCATCTTTTTAAAATGTATTTCTCAAGAATATAAGAAAAATTCAAGTCAAAAAATAGAACTTTTAGTGCGTGACAACATAACCAACCCATGAACTCAAACATATGACAATTACAAATAATTGAATTTTCAAGGGAATTAAACTGGACAACTTCAGTTTGTTCATTTTCACCCTTTAAAATTGTATATTTGGTAGTATTGCCATTAGTTTCAGCACTGAGTGTTCTTTTGGTTGTCCCTTGCAAAAATTCATGTTGGAATCTTGTGTAAATTCTTCTCGTGTACATACTAGCAACATGTTTTAACACCTCACAATCTTCTATGGATATTTTAGGCATTCCTCGAGATTTATAATCGTCAACTGCTTTAATATCTCGCATTTCAGTTGTTCGCTGCTCATAATTCTTTACAAACTCATTTATACTCATTGCCTTGCATGTCATTTCTGTGAAGACCCTATTTGTGCTCTCATTTCTTTGAGTTAATTTGATGTCTGCCGAGACAATTAAAGGGCCAAATGCAGAACACCATTTCTTTCTCAAATCATATAACTCAAATTCTGATTCTAAATTGCACCCCCACAAGAATGTGTCAAAACAGTATCGAAATTTCAACTTAAAATAAAGGTGGGGTATATTTTTTTGAGCATTTCTATCAATATGTCATTCACATAGTCGATGACACGTAGGAAAGACTTCTTTAATGGCCAAGGTTATGGTAGGAGCTTGATCGATAAAAATTATTTTTGATGTTTTTCCCTCCATTGCCTTCAAAAATTCTTGAAATAGACAAACAAATGAACCACTGGTTTCATTGCATAAGAATACACAACATTTTTTTTTTCCCAATGATTATTCACACCAACAAGTGGAGCACAAATCATGTCATATCTATTTGTACGATCACATCCCCAAAACACTCATAGTGCCATTTGGATATACTATCTCTCCAAAAGAAATTGCACAACCTACCATCTTCATCAACTTGAAAAGCATAGAAAAAGTTTGAGTCTTCTGATTGCAAATGCATAAAATGATTTATCAAAGTTTGAGCATCTCCACTACTAATCATATTTCTCTTATGTGCTTGAACAAAATTATGAGTATCTTGTTCAATGAATCCTACATTTTCAACTCCACCCGCTTCATTCTGAAGATATCGAACAACTTTTTTTGTATGAATACCGACATCAATCATAGAACCAAGAATATTTTTAGTAGTATTTGTAAGCCTACGATCAAAATGTATAAAATATTTCAAATTATCTTCTATCATGAAATGACAATGCACACCATTGAATTCACATACTTTTCATATTTCATTCGAAATTTTGAATTTTATACGAGCCATACAACCACATCTATATTCTAATCTTTGTTGCTTTCTTTCTTGAAAAGGAGAAAACTTATCCGATTGTCCTTCACAAGAACAAGGAAATAAACGTTTTGTTGTCTCTCCTTTTACATTAGTAGTCTTTCCTCCCTTTCGAACACCAAAACCTCTTGCCACGGCATATGAGTTATATGCATTGTATGATTCCTCTTCTGAATTAAACTTCATACCAATCTCAAAAACAAAGTTTTTGTTAGTGTTACAAATATTATGCTCGTTAACATTGAAATCTACAATAATAATTTTTAATTATAAGTATCAAAATTTAATAGATAAATGAACTATAGAAAATATTTATTTAATAGAAATCTCTACATTTTAGTTACCTTCTTGGGCAGAGGAGTCTTTGTCTTTGTCAACATGTGCATCTTCCATTTATTTTCAAGAACAGTCTGCATAAGACAAAATTTACAACATTAAAAATTTAATCTTTTCAAAAAGTTATCTTAATATTTAAAATATTTTTTGATGTTATATAGTGTCTAATTAAAATGTAATTTTAAATATGTGATCAAACTTTTTGAATTTTGAAGCAAAATTCTTATTATCAAGTTTTTATGATATTTTTACTTTTATATTTAATAACAAAAGTTATTTTTTATGTTTACAGGATCAACTGACCATGAAGATCATTCAATAAATGATACACAAGAGATGGATACAATGAAAATATTGAGAAGTGAACCATATATGTTAGCATTAGATATTTTTATACGAAAATAAGTAATACTTTACTTTTTAATTATATATATATATATATATATATATATATATATATATATATATATATATATATATATATATATATATATATATATATATACATGCATGTATATATATATATAATACTAGAGGTGCATCGCCCTTGTCAGCACGGGCCCAACACTATAGACATCTTTTAGCACCAATAGTCGATATTGATGAGATACAAACATAAATGTACATTGATTTAAAATAATGATTTTTTAAATAATAACTATTTGACGGTACTCGCTAAGGAGTGAAACTTTATAAGATAGTTTTTTTTTCACATGATAAAAAAGTGTGATGTGTCGCATAGTGGGGTTATTTTAATTGTTTAATGATAGATTGAGACCTGTTACAAAATATAGAAAAGATGTAGAACTAATATTCATAGGATTATTTCATATAAAAACTGGAACAAAAGATACTTCAATTAACAGCAAAGTCTTGGATCATCTTCTCAAAGATGATTATGCTTGAAGCAGCTGGAACAAACATGTCATAAACACATATTTTTCTTGTTTCAATTAAATACTATTAATTTTCTCATACATAAATGACTTATAATAATTAATTAAGGGTGATATAGTAAAATCAAGGCGCAGCTCTTGAAGCAGCCACGTTATAAATTTTTTTATACATAAATGACTTATAATAATTAATTAGGGGTGATACAGAAAAATCACGGTTGAAGGAGGTCAACTTAATTTAATACATCAAGAGTTAATTTATTATTTTATGTCTATTTTTTTAAAATATGATTAATTTTTTAACACTTAGATGACTCATAATAATTAATTATAAGCGATATTTAGCAAAATTATGGTTGAAGCAGCTGCGGCAGACATGTCATCTATTTTCTTAATTAAATATTATTAATTTTTTAATACATAAATGACTTATAATGATTAATTAGGGATGATATAGTAAAATCACGGTTAAAGCAGCTGAAACAAACGTCATAAATATCTACTTTTTAATTAAATATTATTAATTCTAATATATAAATGGCTTATAATAATTAATTAGGGGTAATATAGTAAAAAAATTATTAATTCTAATATATAAATAAATTATAATAATTAATTTAGAGTAATATAGTAAATCACGGAGCAATTAGGGATAATATAGGCGGACATGTCATCTATTTTTAATTAAATATTATTAATTTTTAATACGTAAATAATCTAAAATAATTAATTAGGGATGATATAGTAAAATCAAGGTTAAAGCAGCTGAAACAAATGTCATAAATATCTATTTTTTAATTAAATATTATTAATTCTAATATATAAATGACTTATAATAATTAATTAGGGATAATATAATAAAAAGATATTATTAATTATAATATATAAATGACTTATAATAATTAATTAGGGGTAATATAATAACTCACTGAGCAATTAGGGTAATATAGTAAATGACGAAGCAACTGACTTTTTTAATTAAATATTATTAATTTTTAATACATAAATGACTTATAATAATTAATTAGAGATGATATAGTAAAATTACGGTTAAAACAGTTGAAACAAACGTCATAAATATCTACTTTTTAATTTAATATTATTAAATCTAATATATAAATGACTTATAATAATTAATTAGGGGTAATATAGTAAAAAAATATTATTAATTCTAATATATAAATGACTTATAATAATTAATTAGGGATAATATAATAAATCACGGAGCAATTAGGGGTAATATAGGCAGACATCTCATTCATTTTTTAATTAAATATTATTAATTTTTTAATACATAAATGACTTGTAATTATTAATTGGGGATGATATAGTAAAATTACGGTTAAAGCAGCTGAAACAAATGTTATAAATATCTATTTTTTAATTAAATATTATTAATTTTAATATATAAATGACTTATAATAATTAATTAGGAGTGATATAATAAAAAATATTATTAATTCTAATATATAAATAAATTATAATAGTTAATTAGGCATAATATAGTAAATTACAGAATAATTAGGGGTAGTATAGTAATTGATGAATCACTGATCGAAATCAGTGCTTCTATTATATAGAAAAGAAAAGGCGATTGTGCAAGTATAAATAACAATGAGAAAAGAAAATTAAAGAATAAAGATCATAGATGCATACATCTACAATATTTCTCTTAAGTTTTGCTTGAGTGAGAATGTTGTGAGAGCAATGAATGAAAAATTACTTTGAAAATTTTACTTTAGTTGGTTTAGATGTCTTGTAGAAAGAAACTAATTAAGGTGAGAAAAAGGTACTCTCTTTCTCTCTATTTTTATTGTACTATATATAGTCTTTTGTCTTTTCCTCAATTTTTATTGTATTATATATATAATTTTTTTGTCTTTGTATTTAATATTTTATTTAATTTCTTTTGCAAAGTACATAATTGAAGCTCACTTTTCAAGTGTCAATAAATAAATGGATCCTTTCACAACTTATGTTAGTTGGACGTCATCCATACTAAAATTTTCCGAAAATATAAGATGACCAAATAAATTTGTAGTAGCCATTTGCTTTTTACTTGCTAGTACTATTATTCTTCATCAATTCTTAAGACATAATTCCCCAGGAAGACGCACACTCTAGAACGACTAATAAAGGTGAGGCAAAAAGTAATAAGAAAAAAAAAAGAAAAACATAAAATTGCAAGTTTTATCCTTCAAATGAGTGGTCTTTAATTTTTGCTCTTTAACAATCGAACTAATGCATAATTGGACATAATTTTTTAGAAATTAAAGTCGTGCTCGGACATAACTCATGAAATATAAACAACATAAATCTCGATAATTTGGAGTTTAATTACAGAAAATCTTGATATTTTTTATCTAAAAATTTTAATTTAGGGTTTGTCGAAATACTAATTAGCTTCCGATACATCTACTGAAGATATAATTCTTTGAGAAAAGACATATTTTCCCTCCTGAATTTGTCCTCCAAATTCACTTTAACACTTAAACTTAACTTCTGTTTATTTACCTCCCTTAACATCTTTAAAGTATATTATTTTCACCCCTAAAACTGACGTGAAATT
>NC_061120.1:204610790-204673567 GCF_002878395.1 Capsicum annuum
CCCCTCCCCTCCAAACCCCCAATTTCTTCTCTTTCAATTACCAAATCATTCACCCCACCTAAACCCCTTGACTTAAGATCATTAGAAAAGAATGAAATTGAATTTCTAAAATTAAAAGTTATCTTCATGAATTTGAAAATTTGAAATAAAATTGAAATTGAAGAAAAGTTATTAGCGACGGTGTTAATGGTGTGCATATATTTTTTGAGGGTTTGTTTTAATCATTTTTCGGTGAGTTTTGTTGGAATATTTCGGAATGAAGAGTTTTGAATTGGAATGTGGTGATGCTATTGCATTGTTGTTTCTTGAATTGGTGGTTTGATGAATGAACCACGAAGGGCTTGTAATTATATTTTAAAAATTCAATCTTGATTTTATTTTTCATGTTTTTGTTGTATGGTATATTTAGAGCTATTTATTTTGTTGGGTTTGTGTTAGAATCAGAGTTTTTAATTATGTTTTGAATTGATTTTGTTGGGTTTGATTAGTGGCTATTGGTAATATATTTAAGTTTGAAGAAGTTAGAAAATAGAGGAAAGGGGAGAGGTGGGGTGGTTTGAAGAAGATAGAAAGGGGGGAGGGGGTAGCGTTGCAGGGTAGGGGGTGGGGTGGGCAGGCTAGGTGAGGGGTTATGAAGAAGAAAGAAAATTGGGGTGGGGGTGCTTTTTTATTTAATATATATTTATATATATATATATATATATATATATAAAATAGTAAATATATTTTTTTTATTTTTTTTTAAATATATAAAAATAATGTGTGGGGGATTTTTTTTTTTTAGAAAAATTAAACTTTTTACGTGGCAATGACGTGGCTCCGATGTGGCATTGACGTGGCGTTGATGTGTAGGCGAGTGTAACACATCTCCGTTGTGAGAGTGGTATTCAGTTTTGAGGGGTGAAAATAATACACTTTAAAGATGTTAAGGGGGTAAATAAAAAGAAGTTAAGTTTAAGTGTTAAAGTGAGTTTGGAGGACAAGTTCAGGGGGAAAAGATGTCTTTTCTCTAATTCTTTTCTCTGTAAAGATACATAATTAGCTTTCGATATATTTTTTCGAATTTGAGTTTGTCGAGATATATATTACATCCAACAAAGACAAAATTATTTCCTTATAAAAATACATAATTAGCTTCCGATATATTTTTTCTGATTTTGGGCCGTCGAGATATATAATTAGCTCCAGATACATCCAATGAAGATATATAATTGGTTAGATTTTTATAATTATTATATAAGGGTGGAAATTTATGTATATATAATAAGTTGAGATGTATATTTATGTTGTTTTTCCATATAAACTAATGTTGCGTGAAAGCGCGTTTGTTTGTTTGTTTGTTTCTCAAGATCTATATGGGGGAGTTAATGGGCTATCAACGCCATAAACTTTTGGGCCATGATCAAGTTTAATGGGCTTCCTTAACTTCACACTAACGTTATTCTTCGGGCAATTTACACAAATAAAATCTTGTATAAATAACATAAATACCAATTTTTTACTTTACTCTTTCTCTCATTTTTTAATTACTTTACTCTCTCTATTAATATACATAACATAACCGACATATACATAGCATTTTGTGTATATGTGGGATTTTTATAATATGTTTAGGGAGTTGAGATTTTTTGTAATATTGAAAACATAAGTTGTGTATTTGTGTAATTTTTAGTAAAATTTTTCCATACTTTATTTAAACTTTGATATCGTTTAAAAGTACTAAAAATTACACGAACCCACAACTTAAATTTCACTTATTACAAAAATCTCATCTCTCCAAACATATTACAAAAATCTCATTTTTCTCTAAAAATACATATACATAGCTTTCTATGTATATGTCGACCCTGTTATGTATATGAATCGGCTTTGTTATGAATATGTCGGCCTTATCATACTTGTTATGCATATGAATCGTCCTTGTTATGTATATGTCGGTCATGTCATATATAAAATTTTTATGTATATGTCGACCTTGTTATGTATATAAATCGGAAGGGAGAGTAAAGTAATTAAAAAAGTGAGAGATAGTGTAAATAATTCTAATAAGGTTGAGATTTATGTTATTTTTACTTAAAAGTACTATATGAAAATAAATTCACGGTTAAAGATGGGCAGAAATTGACTAGCAAATTTTCACATTTCTATTGAATCATTATATAACTTTTAAAGTTAGCTTATCATAAATCGTGATGATCAATAGAAACGAACCAAATTTTAACGACTAATCACAAATACTGATGTTGTCCAAAAATAAGTCACAAAATCCTAATAATGAATACTAAAATATTGAGAAATCGATAGTACAAAATAGGTGTAAAATTGTAACTTATTTTTTGATCTTTTAAATTGCACAAATAAAATTGAACACCTATTTTTACTATTGTGAATTGTTATAAATCTATTTACACTACCGTGAATGTCTATATAGATAAGATCTATCAAGATCTATTTGATATCTATCTGGATTTGAAGTATTTGTCTTTTAGTAAGAAACTAGGAGTAAATTTTACTTGATATCTATCCGAATTTGAACTATTTGTCTTTTAGTAAAAAACTAAGAGTAAATTTCTTATAGGAAGGACTTCCTTCATTGTAAATCACCCAAGAGAATCCCTCAAAGAGAAATAATAATTGCTCTCTCTTTTCTCTCTTCATTCTTCTTCTCTGCTTTTATATTTCATAATACGTTATCAGCAGATTTTGCCAAATAAAGTGAGATTATAAATCTCATGAGACTCAGCTAAACAAAGTGAAATTATAAATCTAAAGGTAATTTCAAGGTTAGTAATTCCTTATGTTATTTGTCTTTTGCTACTAATGATATAATTATTGTCGGATTTGAGAAAAAATAATTGGTTTGGAACCACTCATGCTTTCAATTTGTTCATGATGAACAATATTATTAAAAGATATGATGATGAATTTAAGTCTCATCTCATTAAGAGGGTGAGATATTGGTTAAAAGTTTCAATGCACCATGATGATAAAGCGTTGGGTTCAAATTTCACTGATTTATGCCTAAGATGCTTTTATATGGATAAGACATTGAGATTGGATCTCAATGCACTATATTGATCGATGAAATTATGATGGCTAAGGCAAAATAATGTGTTTTTTATGAAAGGTTATAAGACATGTCCTATTGAATATGCTTCATTCTCTTAAGTGAATGTGGTAGCAGTGTATACTATGTCTAAAAGAGACAAGTGACTGAATGTACGAATATAAGTGTGGTAGGACAATATGATAATTATTATCAAAAGTGAAAATATTTTCACATGCTTATTATGATTATCAGATATGTTAGAGAAAAATTCTCGACATTATATGTATACCTCGATTTGCACCTGAAGTAGCAATATCATAAAAGAGGTTCTAAGCTTTCATAATTTGATACACTTAAGGCTCAATTATATTCCATTCTTGAGGAATGAGAATTTCGACTATTATAAGTACAAATCCATTCCCTAAGGTTAATATGGTAATATTTAGTAAAAATTATTAATATAAACGTGCGTTTGATTGTGATGGTATCACAATAACTCACTTCCGAAAGAGGTTGAATAATTTTGAAATCTACTGCTAAAGTAGTAAAACTGAAATCTATTCATGTCATAGTAAATCTGAAATTTACTAAAGTAAAAAGCACATACCATAATAAACTTGGAGTTTACTAGTATAAAAGTTCATAAGTTGACATGAACAATTACGATATTTCAAAGATATGCATACATTGAAGAATTAGAAAATTCTTCATGGTGTTTGTCATCGTGATAAGTTGGTTGGACCAACTAATTTTGGATTGAATCCCTTAAAATCTGAAAAGTATAAAAGGTGAATAAGGACCCGTTCACCCATCATGTGCTATGTTGAAAAGATGCATCAATAAGATGATCACATATACATTTATTGTCAGTTTGCAGTTTGTCATTCATAAAGTTGCTTGCTCAATGAAATTGAGATAAGAACATAATTTTCAGGTTGCGTAATCAAGACAATTCATCTTGATAATGCTAATTAAGTTGGTGTTAAATGCCTTCGATAAATAGTTAAATCATTGATTATGAGAACAAAGCCATATGTGTTGGTCTGAAATATGATATATTGCATAAAATAATACTCGTTTGCATTAGACCAACAATTATGATTAATACTTCCTTCTCAATTGGTTCAAGGTCGGGAATCACTTATTCCATCTAGTAGTTTTGATGTATGTTATTTGATAAATGAATATAGTATAATGTATAAAGATGGATTCCTCAAAGAAGATAGAGGATGTATGTTAGTTTTCCTAACATAAGAGGGAGATTATAAGCAGCTAAGAAATATATGATAATTATCATCAAATTCTTATTCAAAAGATAATTCCAGTCAAATATCGATAGTATCTTTTTAAGTTGCAAGTGATACTATTTTATGTCCTTAAAGGACAAAGTCTATGCATACATAAAGCGTGGTACACCAATCGGTTCCAAATGAAATAATCCTTGAAAATGATAGGGAGCAAATAATCATAATAAGAAGGCCATGTGCTCTTGAAGAGCCTACGACATAACACTTCATGAAACCTTATGATATGTTCTGGTACCTGAAAATAATGAAGTGATGAGATCTCAAAATGTTATGTCACACTGTGAACCGATACAAAATGACATATTGTAATACCCACATTTTGGACTAGAATGAAAATCCGTCATTTCCATGTGTAGACGATTCAAAAGCCTCGAATCCTTTGTAAATTTAGTGTGTTAATCAATTATGTAGTGTAGGAATCTATTTGATCATGAATTTAGATTATATAGGTCCCCTAACTCAAGTACAAGTTGAAAGCTTTCCTATCGTTAAAGTTTTAGTGAGCGTCAAAACTTGGGTCAACTTCAATCGACCATAACTCATTTTATATGACGAATTGGGTGGATTAATATATATCAAATAAAATATCTTTAAATTAGCTTTCCAACTACATAAATTTTACCTTAATCCGATATCGGAGCAAGGAGTTATGCCCATTTTACTCCGGCATATCAGGCTGGGAAACTGAGTGACGACATTTGTGAAAATCCGTCACGCCCGTGACGGCCTATCACCAATGTCATCAGCCCTGGGAAGATTTTCACCCCCAATGATGATATTTTGTGACAAGCCGTCACGCCCGTGACGGCCTATCACCGATGTCGTCAACCTTAACTAGAAAACCAAGATTTCACCTTTTTGTGACGACAATTCGTGATGACCTATCACTAGTATGACGGATTATCACAAATGACGTCAGCTATTTTTTTCAGCAATTGAGGGACGTTTTAGTAAGGGTATTTTGGTCATTTTTCTTCACTTCCCATGATTTATAACCCTCAAGGAGAGTATTATCTTCTATTCTCTTTAGTTAAATATCTCAAAAAGCTCTCTCATACACTCTTAACTACAAGATTAGGGTTTCCTCTCAAGATCATCTCATCAAGAGCAAACCTAAGGATTTCTTCAAGAACCTTCAGAAATATTAGATCTCTTTCAATATCAAGTTTTAAGGTGTGCGTAGTGTTCATCCATGGATCCCTTTCATCCATGGAGCTCAAGAATCATGTTTTAAATTATAAATTGTGATTTTCTTGTTGTGTTATGGCTACAATCATGTTGTTGATTGTTGTTTGGATTCAAGGTTGTATCTTGATGTGTTTTTCATGAAGCATGTGAGTAGGTTAGTTGAAACCTATGAATTTTGGATGGATTAAGATTGTCAAATTGATAAGTACACCTATGCCCAAAGTTGTGCATGTAAGGTGTTTGATAAAATTCCAAGAATGATAGAATCCATGTTTTTATGACTTAATAGTGCTTAAATGACAAGCCCATGTTATATTCTTTATGATTCCACATGAACTCTACGTTATTGTTGTGTATTATTGTTGTGATATGGAATGAGCATGATATTGAAGCAACGCGAATATATATATATTGTGCGCATCCCCTTCTATGTATAAGATGTTAAGAACCAAGTGTAGTATGAAATCCCCTACTTATGATATTGTGAATTATGGACTCTATTCTTATGATCAAGTTAGTCATGTGTGTCAGTTTCCTTCCATCAAGTACTGGGGATACTTGTACCCGAAATAATATAGTTGTGTACCTAGTGCCATGTCATGTTATCACGATACTCTCAGTCAAGCCATGGTCTATATAATTCAGTTAGCCATGTGACTCAGGAAAACTCAGAAATCTCAGCAGTCTCAGTAGTTCAGTAATCTTAGTACTCAGTAATCTCAGTTAAAACAGTATTCCTAGCGATCTCAGTAATTTCAGAACTGTCAGTCAGTCCTTAGAACTCAGTACGTTCCTTCAGTCAAGGGAACTCAGTAAACTTAGTTTAGCTCTGCTAAAAAATACCACTAGTATCAGTTCAGTTAATCAGTATCATTTCAGCTAATCAGTTTAGTCCAGTTATTCAGTTTAGCTCAGTTATCAATTTTAGTTTCTTTTAGATGGGAGTAGGATTCAGCACCGAGTGAGCCTAGGGATGGGGACTCAATCGCTAGAAAGGACGGAGATCCTTAGAAGCAATCCCTAAGTTCCAGAACTACGTAGTTAGCGTAGCTAAGTTCAGTATCTTAGTATTAGTAAAGTCATGTCGTCAGTATTCAGACTTCGTAGTCAGTATCACCACGAGTTCAGTCTTAATTGCTTATGAATATATGTATTCTCACGTTCATATTAGTCAGCATTGTTCATGCATATAACTCTTTGCATTTAGCCTAGTTCACTCGTATACTCTGTATATTCAGACGTACTGACGTATTTGCGCTATGGTGCTTTCTCTTATGTTACACCATATGTTCAGAGGCACGTGTTCCAAATCAGCAGTAGTATTTCAGTCGCAGAGGTGCAGTGAGTCCTCATCCATTCGAGGACGATATTATTTTATTTCATTTATTATTTCAGTTCAGTTTTGCTAGAAGAAGTTAGTTGGAGACATGTTCCTTCAACTCCTTACTCAGACAGTATTTAGAGACTTTCAGATTTAGTTCAGATTTGATTCAGAATTCAGTTGTTTTTGGGTATTTGCCACCCATATGGATATTACGTTTGTCAGATATTTTATTCAGTTGAACTTTATGGCCTATTATTTATGTTTTTTTGCATTATTATGTCATATATTATAGTGTACATGTACAAATATCAGTCATGGGTTAGCTTGTGGTCCTTAGGGGTCATAAGCACCGTGTAGCATTCCGGTTTCGAAAATCAGGGTGTTACAAACTTGGTATCAGAGCCTAAGGTTCATTAGAGTCCTAGGAAATCTGAAAGTCGCATCTAGTAGAGTCTTGTACATGCGTATGTTGTGCACCACACTTATGTGCAGGAGGTTATGAGATGTTTTAGGAACAGTTTCCCTTCTTTCAGTATTCATGTCATACCAGTGAGCATAATCTAAATTCACTCTCAGTCTAATCCGTTTCTTCCTTTCTTCTATAGAATATGCCTCCTAAAATAAGAAATGGGAATCAGTCAGCCCCTCAGCCCGAAGACCCTTTGGGCAATCATGTTTCTCATGCGGAGTTCAGGACCACATTCACCACTTTTGCTCAGTCAGTTGCTGGCCAGAATGAATGACCAGATGTCGTTCCGGCCAATCCAGTGGCCAATTCAGCTGCAGCTAGAATTTGGAACTTTACCCGAATAAATCCTCCTTCTTTCACGGGGTCTAAGTCAGATAAGGACCCACATGAATTCTTAGATCAGATTCAGAAAATGATAGATATTATGGGAGTAACTACTGTAGAAAGTGTTGAGTTAGCTGCATATCATTTGCAGGATGTGGCTCATACTTGGTAAAAACAGTGGAAGTCAGAAAGGTTAGATGATGCAGGTTCTATAGAGTGGGAGGAGTTTGCCTCTACTTTTCTTGATAGATTTTTCCCGCTAGAGCTTAGAGAAGCTAAGGTGCTAGAGTTCATCAACCTTAGACAGGGCAGTATGACAGTGAAAGAGTATTCTCTTTAGTTTACTCAATTATCCAGATATGCCCCTCATGTGGTTGCAGATAGTAGAGCCAAGATGAGTAAGTTTGTGTCAGGGGTGAACGATAGCGTGGTAAACGAGTGCAAATCTGCCATGTTGAATAGTTATATGACTTTAGCCAGACTTATAACTCATGCTCAGTAGATAGAGGAGCAGAAGATTAGAATGAGGGAGAGACAAAGTAAGAGAGCAAGGACAGGTAGTTTCAACTTTGCTCAGCCTAAGCCACAGGGTGGTAACCATTCTCAGCATAGTCAGAAGTTTTTAGCCCCAGCTCTATCCTCAGCTAGTGCACCATCATCTAAGTCCAGATATGACAGTCATGATGGAGCACCAGGCTCCAAGGCCCAGGGTAGTGAGGATAGAAGTCTTACTTATCCGCTTTGCAAAGAGTGTGGTAAGAATCACCTAGGTGCATGTAGGGCAGGTAGTGATGTATGATTTGGGTGTGGAAAGCCAGACCACAGGATGCGAGAGTGTAGAGTTCTAGCACAGAGGGGTAAAGATTTACTTCAGCAAGACACCAAGAGTGGTCAGCGTCAGAATAGACTTTATGCACTCCAGACCCGTCATGATCCAGAAAGTTTCCCTGACCTAGATTCAGGTATGTTACCAGTCTTTCATGTTCATGGTATGCATTGTTAGATCTCTTTCTCTGATATGGACATATGTTTTAGCATGATTTAGTTAGTAAAGCCAGCAAGTCAGTTTAGCAATTGAGCAGTCAGATTTGTATAGTTTGTTTCCTTATCCTTGCATCTATTCATGCTATCCAAGATCTCAGGGAATGTAACTATTCAAAGTAGAACCTCCCAGTAGTTGCAAGTTCAGTTCAGTTCAGTTCATGCATCATGCATTAGTCCCAGACTCCTGAGGTTCAGTTATAATCTAGCTCGTAGATGCTTTGTGCATCACCTCAACTTTCTCAATATCTCAGCAACGTCAGTCCAACATCCTTTAAGGGACATAGTGTCCGAAGGGGAGGGGGGATTACACTATAGCCCTCAAACTTTTATGATTTAAACATGTTATTTTCCTTAATGAATCTATCTTGGAGGAAGTTTTACTTATGAGCCGACCCTCTAGCTCCAAAACTCAGCAGTAAGCCATGTACTCAATAACTCAGTTTAGTCCACGATACGATACTCTATCCATGTCATGTATTGCAGACTCAGTTCAGTTTATGTATCACGTTCCAGACTCAGTTATGTTCTTATGTTTTTACTCATACATATTGAGTAATTAATCTTAGACTCATCGATATTTTCAGTTCAAGGTGACAGTCTTCTTTGATCTTACTCGTTCCCATGTTCAGATTTTAGTACCAAACTTTGTATTCAGTTTCATGCTTAGTTTTCAGTTCAAACTTGGTACCTTTACCATTGCATGTTCAGCCACATGTTCCTGAGCCCGTTCAGTCATATATTCATACGTCAGATATGTGTGATCAGCTTATCAGTACTTTCTGTCATGCATTCATGTATCATGTCAGTCATATAATCATGCATCAGATATGCATGAATTTAGCTCATTAATTAGGTATCAGATATGCATTCTTATTGTGAGAAACTCAGCTCATCAGAACACTCAGTCGTGCATTCATGAATCAGTTATTCATGCATTAGATATGGATGTTCAGTATGATGTATTCAGCTTATCAATCATGTCAGTCCCGAAACTATGTTTCAGTAGTGTATGTATTGTACGTACTTCAGTTGATCTTTTCTTCCATCTCATCATTCTCATTCGAGGACAAATTTTCCTAAGGGGGAGATATTGTAATACCCCATATTTTGGACTAGAATATAAATCCGTCATTCCTATGCATTTCAAAAGCCTCAAATCCTATGTAAATTTAGTGTGTTAATCAATTATGTAGTGTAGGAATCTATTTGATCATGAATTTAGATCATATAGGTCCCCTAACTCAAGTACAAGTTGAAAGCTTTCCTATCGTTCAAGTTTTAGTGAGCATCCAAACTTGGGTCAACTTCAATCGACCATAACTCATTTTATATGATGAAATGGGTGGATTACTATATATTAAATAAAATATCTTTGAATTAAATTTCCAACGATACAAATTTAACCTAAATCCGATATTGGAGCAAGGAGTTATGCCCATTTTACTCCAGCATGTCAGACTGGGAAACTGAGTGATGACATTTGTGACAAGCCGTCACGCCCGTGACGGCCTATTACCAATGTCGTCAGCCCTGGGTAGATTTTCACCCCCAGTGACAACATTTTGTGACAAGCCGTCACGCCCGTGACGGCCTATCACCAATGTCGTCAACCTTAACCAGAAAACCAAGATTTCACCTTTTTTTGACGACGATTTGTGACGACCTATCACTAGTATAACGGATTATCACGAATGATGTCAGCTATTTTTGTCAGCAATTGAGGGACGTTTTAGTAAGGGTATTTTGGTCATTTTCCTTTACTTCCCATGATTTATAACCCTCAAGAAGCGTATTATCTTTCATTCTCTTTAGTTAAATATCTCAAAAAGCTCTCTCATACACTCTCAACTACAAGATTAGGGTTTGCTCTCAAAATCATCTCATCAAGAGCAAACCTAAGGATTTCTTCAAGAACCTTCAGAAATATTAGATCTCTTTTAAGATCAAGTTTTAAGGTATGCGTAGTGTTCATCCATGGATCCCTTTCATCCATGGAGCTCAAGAATCATGTTTTAAATTATAAATTGTGATTTCCTTGTTGTGTTATGGCTATAATCATGTTGCTGATTGTTGTTTGGATTCAAGGTTGTATCTTGATGTGTTTTTCATGAAGCATGTGAGTAGGTTAGTTGAAACCTATGAATTTTGGATGGATTAAGATTGTCAAGTTAATAAGTACACCTATGCCCAAAGTTATGCATGTAAGGTGTTTGATAAAATTCCAAGAATGATAGAATCCATGTTTTTATGACTTAATAGTGCTTAAATGACAAGCCCATATTCTATTCTTTATGCTTCCACATGAACTCCACGTTATTGTTGTGTGTTATTGTTGTGATATCGAATGAGCATGATATTGAAGCAACGCGAGTATATATATATTGTGCGTATCCCCTTCTATGTATAAGATGTTGAGAACCAAGTGTAGTATGAAATCCCCTACTTATGATATTGTGAATTGTGGACTCTATTCTTATGATCAAGTCAGTCATGTGTGTCAGTTTCCTTCCATCAAGTACTGGGGGTACTTGTACCCGAAATAATATAGTTGTGTGCCTAATGCCATGTCATGTTATTACGATACTCTCAGTCAAGCCATGGTCTATATAATTCAGTTAGCCATGTGACTCAGGAAAACTCAGAAATCTCAGCAGTCTCAGTAGCTCAGTAATCTTAGTACTCAATAATCTCAGTGATCTCAGTAACAACAGTATTCCTAGCGATCTTAGTAATTTCAGTACTCTCAGTCAGTCCTCAGAACTCAGTACGTTCCTTCAGTCAAGGGAAGTAAGTAAACTTTGTTTAGCTCCGCTAAATAATACCACTAGTATCAGTTCAGTTAATCAGTATCAGTTTAGATAATCAGTTCAATTATTCAGTTCAGCTCAGTTATCCAGTTCAGTGTCTTTCAGATGGGAGTAGGATTCAGCACCGAGTGAGCCTAGGGATAGGAACTCAACCACTAGAAAGGATGGAGATCCTTAGAAGCAATTCCTAAGTTCCAGAACTATGTAGCCAGCATAGGTACGAGATGTCACCCGTTAGATAGAACTGGCATACTCAGGGGTCACCCATTAGCATATTTATATGTATAGGACTGATCCGAGGAGTCACCCGCTAAATTAGGACTGCTCCACATCAGTTGTCTTTACTGGTGGCGCGGTACTGACACCCTTCCAGTCAGGGAAGAGATTGGATCCCAGTCAGCTTAGCATGGGGCATATCGATTAGATGAATACATCCCATAGTTTCAGTTACAGATTCAGGACTGTCAGATACAGTCAACTCAGTTTAGTAGTACAGATTCAGTACTGTTAGAGACAGTCAATCCTTATCATTATAAATAGACTCCAAGATCACCCATTAGACAGGACTGATCTCAACTATAGTTAAACAGTATTAGAATCATCAGATTTAAAGATCACCCACTAGATAGGACTGATCTCAAATTCAGTTACTCCATATAGAACGGAACTCAGATAGTTCCATCAAAACTCAGACTGTTAGATACAGTTGCTCAGTATCAGTTATATCGGTCTTGTTAATCATCACAGTTATATCAGTTATGTTAGTTTTCATTGCTTATATTATCAGTATTCAGTTTTAGGACTGTTAGACACAGTCTATCAGACTAGTTCTTCATCATTTAAAGTGTCACATTTATTCAATATCTCAGTATCAGTAAAGTCATATCATCAGTATTCAGACTCAATAGTCAGTATCACCACGAATTTAGTTATAGTTGCTTATGAATGTATGTATTCTTACGTTCATATTAGTCAGCATTGTTCATGCATATAACTTTTTGAATTTAGCCTACCTCACTCGTATACTCAGTACATTCAGACGTACTGACACATTTGTGCTATGGTACTTTCTCTTATGTTACACCAGAGGTTCAGAGGCACGTGTTCCAGATCAACAGTAGCTTTCCAGTTGCAGAGGTGCAGTGAGTCCTCATCCATTTGAGGACGATATTATTTTATTTTATTTATTATTTCAGTTCAGTTGCTAGACGGAGTTAGTTGGAGACATGTTCCTTCAACTCCTTACTCAAACAGTATTTAGAGGTTTTCAGATTTAGTTCAGATTTGATTTAGAATTCAATTGTTTTTGGGTATTTGCCACCCATATGGATATTATGTTTGTCAAATATTTTATTCAGTTGAACCTTATGGCTTATTGTTCATGTTTTTCCGATTTATTACATCATATATTGCAGTGTACAGGTACAGATATCAGTCATGGATTAGTTTTTGGTCCTTTGGGGTCATAAGCACCGTGTAGCATTTCGGTTCAAAAAATTGGGGTGTTACACATATCATTAATGATATCTTTAATACAATATTAACGCAATATTCTGAAAGATTATGAGGATCCGAATTCTAAATTTATTTAAGCATGCTAACGTAGAAATATTTATCGAGTGACATGAAAGGATGCATCTTGGTAAGCATACTACTTATTTGATTTGCAGTCCAGACACTTGAAGATGTCACATATGAAATGTTGAATTTGTAACTTGACAAAATTTACATGAAAATGTGTTTAAGGATTCAAAATGCTTGAAGCATATAAAAGTTTCTGAAAAACTTATTTATAATCCTTATATCGCGTAAATTTATTGAAACTCTTTGAGAGTTTTCAAAAGCAATAGATTATTTTCTCAAATGAAAAATATACCAATTTGAATTGGTTATTAAGTATCATATCTTAGTGCAAGTGGTGCACTAGTGTATCTTGTAAATACTACAAGACCTGATATAGTCTTTTCAGACAATTTAGTAAGCAAGGTATATTTCTGCTCCTACGAGAAGACATCAAAATGGGATAAAAGACATGAGTTTATTCTAAAGCTTGTAGTCCCATTCTTGTTGGTTATACTGATGTTGGGTACTTATCTAACCCGCATAAATCTCGGTCTCAAACATGCAATGTGTTCACATATGAGGATACTATCATAACTTGGAGATATACAAACCAGTCTATCTAGCCACTTCATCGAACCATGCTGAGATGATAACTATTCATGAAAGAAGCCGAGAATGAGTATGGTTGAGATCCATGATACATCTCATTCGAGAAAAATATGGTGTGAAATGTGATAATATACCCATAATTTTATACAGGGATAATGCAGCATGCATAGCACATCTTAATGGAGGATTCATAAAATGAGATAAAACGAAACACACTTCATCAAAGCTTTTCTACATACATGAGCTACAAAAGAATGATGATATTAACATGCAACGGATTCATTCAAGTGACGATATGACTGATTTATTCACCAAGTCTCTTTCAACTACAAATTTTCAAGAAGATGATGCACAAGATTGAGATGCAAAGGCTCAAGAATGTTCTCATTAGGGGGAGTTAATACGCGTTGTAATCTTTTTTCCTTAAGAGGTTATGTTCCGCTGGATTTTTCTTGTAAGGTTTTTAATGAGGCAACCGAAATGCGTATTATTAGAGATGTGTAGTTTTTTTTCCTTCACTAGATTTTTTTTCCCACTAGGTTTTTTCTAGTAAGGTTTTAACGAGGCACATTATCTGTTAATCAGACATTCAAGGGAGTGTTATAAATGTATTTACATTATGGTGAATGTCTATATATATAAGATCTATCAAAATCTAATAACATCTATCAAGTATTAATTGATATTTATCAGGATTTGAAGTATCTGCCTTTTAATCAGAAACTAAGAATAAATTTCCTACTTCCTTCATTGTAAATCACCCAAAAAAAATTCCTCAAAGAGAAATAAAAATCGCTCTCTCTTATCTCTCCATTCTTCTTCTCTGCTTTTATGTTTCATTAAATGAATCATGTATTTGATTGTTTTTAACATGACGAAAGTTATACATTTGCCACCAATTTAGGATACTAAAAATAGACAAAAATCTTCATAAATGCACATGCAATTAATTGGACTCTGGTAAGGCTTTCTGAGCTACCAGTACCACAATGAAAATATACGGTTTTAATAAAGCTAGTACTTAATTTGCTTAAAAATAAAGAATATACTAATACTTAAAAATAGTCTAACTAAGGCCAGAATATGCATTTAACTTGAAAAAAAGGGGTAAAAACCTTGTGATTGGAAAAAAAAAAAAGTCACTTGTAAAAATAGTCAAACCAATATCATCTTCATTTTTTTTTTTCAAAAGCACAATGTTTAATCAAACACTAATTTTGAATTTTATTTTTCGAAAAAATAAAATAAAATCATTTCCACACGAGCTTAGATAATCATGTCAACCAAAATGTCAAGGATCAAATTTGATTATGACAAGATAACAACTTAATTGTTTCCGTGTATCTCTTTTGTTCTTCCTATTTGACTGACACTTGGAAATTACCATAATTTTACTCCTCCTGTCATTGTTTTAAGTATTTCATACCTTTGAATTTTCGGAATGTCGCTAGTAACCGATGAATGACAAGTGTTTTTTTTATGTGCATTCTATTTTAATGAAAATTTGATGAGTCGATCCATCTACACATCTTGCTTTTACTATTATATCTGGAGTTACTCCACGTATTCCTTACGTAGAAGGTACAGACTACAGTGAATTTCTTTGTCTTTTGTTGAACCCTTTTCACAGCTAGATAGAAAGATAAGTCAATATCATTTAAATATTGAAAAATGAATAATATTTAATAATAAGATAAATTAGATATTATAAAGTATATCTTTATTTTTGAAATTGCACTAATAAAGTTGAACGATTAAAGATGACAGGGGGTAATTCCTAAGGACTGATCTAAACTCTAAACAATCACTTTCATTAGCAATTTAATAAAGTCATCTTTATGGGAATCCTATTTGGTTACGACATGAAAATTAATTTCTCTTTTTTCCAGTGAATAATATAGAACGTGAATCTTATCTGAATTAAAGTTCCAAAGGCCTATTACATCCACTCAAATACTCAACTTAAAAGTTTTTCTAGTTGACAAAATAAATTAAATACGTGAAAAGAGGATGAGAAAAATAAAAACTTGAATCTGTACATATGTTTGTCCACGTACAACATTTTATTACTGGTATTTAGTTCTTGTCTTTTGATCTACTTTTTTTTTTTTTTTTGAACTGGCACTTAATTACCAATTGGTTTTTTAATAGTTTGTACTCCCTCCGTTTCAAATTACCCATCTCAAATTGAGATGACAAATTGATTAAGAAAAATAATTAAGAACATTGTTAGTTTATCATAGTACTCCTATTAAATGATGTTTACATTTTAATTTGAAGAAAAAGTAATTAATGCAAAGAGTAAAACATGAAAAAAAACTTGTCTCTTCTTGATTAATGAAAAAAGACAAGTAAAATGAGAAATCAAATTAGGAAATTTGGGAGAGAGAGAGTATAATATTTGGTTGAAGTTGAAAAAGTAAATACTAATTACAAGTTGATTTCAAAAATAAAAATGGGAAAGTTACAATTATATTTAAACATGAATTTTCCTTGGAAAGGAATTAAAAATGTGTATGTGATATCAAGTACTTTTCAAACTAGTTTTTCAACTTCTAAATTGATACTACATTTCATGTTGAAGATTCATAATGAACAAATTTATAAACCTAACGTTAATTTACAAATAATATTTCACTATTCAAAATAATGTTAAGAGTAATTGAAAAATAATACTAACATCTCAAAACAGAAAAAATCTCAAACTTTATCAACTTTTAAGTAATAAATTTTAGTAGTATTAATTTACTGAAGGCAAGTACAAAATATGAATAGCTACATATATGTACAAAATCAATTATCATGTGCTTTCTCTACATCATTTTCAGTTTTGGACATGAACATGGTAGAATATTTCTCTGGGCTCTAGCTAAATCACCTGATTTGCATATTGTTCATATATTTTTATTTGAAAATACTTTTTTTTTATTTCCAGGGAAATATTTTTTTAATGACCTTATGAAAATAAACAAATTCAGATTATAAGGGGGTGATATGTATCAGTGATACCATGTATAATTAATTTATTTGCTTATTTATTTTGAGAAAAAGAACTAGCCTCTATGCTCATTAGCTGATGGTTCATGGTTTTGTTTGGCCACAATCTTGCCCGGCTATATGTCGATTTATTTGTCAGATCAAATAACTCACGTACTATGTATATTAACCACCACAGGATATGATCACTGCATTAAAAAATTATTTAGCCAACAATAACTGAAATATTGCTAATTTTTTTTTTTTATAATTATATTTAAACTCTCTTAATAAGTGTTTCTAAATTCTTCTTGGTTTGTGTTGCTGGTGGGAGGTACTAGATATCCCGTGAAATTAGTTGAGGTGCGTTCAAGCTGGTCCGAACAACACAACTAGCAAAAAAAGAAAGTTTCTAAATCAGATAGCGATATCGATCCAACAACGACTAGCTAATACTGATAAAATTAAAGCGACATCGATCCAACTACGACTAGCTGATAAAGGTAAAATTAAAGTTTAACACTTTTTGTTAAAATGCATAATTATTGTTGCATTGCTAAACGTCTTGATTGTTGTAGCATGTGGGTGGATGGAACTGCTCCTTATTTAATTAGAGATCTCCATTTTAAACTTTAAATATAGAAATATCTATCACTATTTTCCTCGAATGAGCTTCATACAATGCGAATATAAATTTATCATACCCCAATGCAATTACCGAATATCGAAATGAGAAAAAAAATAACTTACGTACGTAATAGATCTACATATGTTTGTCCACGTACAACATTTTATTATTGGTATTTATTGCTTGCCTTTTAATCTACTTTTGTTTTTCGCAGTGGCACTTAATTACCAATTGATTTTCTCGATAGCCTGTAGAATAGTGTTTGGTTGAAGTTGAAAATCTAAGTACTAATTACAAGTTGATGTCAAAAACTAAATATTTGAAAGTTACAATTATATTTAAGCATGAATTTTCAAACTAGTTTTTCAACTTCTAAAATGATTCTACTTCATTTCTAAGTTGAAGATTCATAACGGACAAAATTATAAACCTAACATTAACTTACAAACCTATTCAAAATAATGTTATTTCTTTTCTATTATGTGTAAGTGAAGGTAGTAATTTGTCTTTTATGGTACTATCAAACCTTTACTTATTATTATTATTATTATTATTATTATTATTATTATTATTATTATTATTACAGGATCTCTTAGGCTGGGGTATGCCACTCAGCCTACCAGACCATATAATAATATCGGATTAAGCCTAAGTCGGAAGACCGAATCAAAGCACCAACCGAAATAGAAAAGAATCTTAAGTAGTTTTATGACTGTATGGACTCTTTTATCCAAACATGGGGCCTGTCAGAGATTTAATAACCTTATGTTGAACCTGTGTGTCTAAAAGTTCTAATTGTGCCGAAATTCGTCCTTTTCTCAACAATACGGGCTAGAGAGGCACAACTTACTAGACGGCGTCACAGAGACAAGGTTAACATAAGTGTATTGAACTCGATTGTACCTCCATTTTGGAACCAAGTCAAGAAATTAAAAAGTTTCTTTTATATTTTGATAGAGTCTGGAGCTTTCATAGTTAACATGTCAGCGAAGTTAGATCTTCAACATAGATATAAGAAAATTTTTTAGCCGGACATAGTCACGGCTGGACTATGGTAGAAGTTTAAGTAAATGAATATAAGTAGTAAATAGATATGTACCTGACTAGCCGGGAACCCAACTGAAATAGTAGTAAACAAGTAGCTTCTTCTTTATTTAATTCTTGAATATATTACAAAGAGAGAGAGAGTTTTTGAAAAATAAAAGGAGAGAATTTCTGAACTCCTGCCTCTTCTCAAGAATGAGGCGCCTATAAATAATAAAAAAGAGAATCTTGCACAGTAATAAATGGGTCCCTGTGCACAATGATTTTATTATTATTATTATTATTATTATTATTATTATTCATAAGTAGTAAAGAGATATGTACCTGACTAGCCGGGAACCAAACTGAAATAGTAGTAAACAAATAGCTTCTTCTTTATTTAATTCTTGAATATATTACAAAGAAAGAGAGAGAGGGAGAGAGAGAGTTTTTGAAAAATAAAAGGAGCGAATTTCCGAACTCTTAGAACTTCTAGACACACAGGTTCAACATAAGGTTATTAAATCTCTGACAGGCCCCATGTTTGGGTAAAAAAGTCCATACAGTCATAAAACTACTTAAGATTCTTTTCTATTTCGGTTGGTGCTTTGGTTCGGTCTTCCGACTTAGGCTTAATCTGATATTATTATATGGTCTGGTAGGCTGAGTGGCATACCCCAGCCTAAGAGATCCTGAACATGGTATCAGAGCCTGTGAATTTTCATAGTAAATATGTTAAGTGAGGTGAAGATTTTTAGCATAGATATAAGACTTTTATAACTAGTGCAAATATATTAGTGCAAACCTTCAGTGCAACCTTTGATCACAGCCCCCTCGGAGAAACTACCCCTGGAGTTCATGGATACTCCAAAATGGTAATTAAAAAACTTATTCCTATTGAAGAATGGGGAATTTCGTCAATGACTCAACGATCTATGCCAATGAGACCAATGGGCCAAACACTTGTCAATTTCACTTACTGGGATTATATGAAAGCCTTTTCTCAAGTATTATATTATAATAATTATAAGCACAAACACACTTGGTTCATAAAAATTTGTGCTAAAGTATTTGAAAAACCTATCCCAAACTGGTTTATTCAATGGTGGTCTCAACATGGACCTACGGTCAAAATATTACCTCCAGAATATTCTTCTTTATATTACTCATGGAAAAAGTCCTCTCCTTTCTTAACCGAATTATATCTTTCAGATCATATTTGTAAAATCGATACTATTGATCAGATGTATTTCTATATAGAGTTCTCTATCCCTTGGATCCATCGTTGGTCCATAGAAATAGACTATGACGCTCAACAAATTCCTGCCTTATACCGAACATTTTATTATAATTTCTAGGACAAATTGCTTCGGAAAGATCCAGAGACTAAACTCACCTATGGTCATGACCAACGGGAGGAAATAGTCAAGAAAATTCTGAAGATAGACCTTCATATAACTATGGATATGGAAGAAGTTATTATTAAAAGTATATTATTATTATTATTATTATTATTATTATTATTATTTTCCTATTTTGATTTGTCTTTTGTGGTATTACCAAATCTTTACTTATATATTATAGTTTCTATTATATATTATATATTATATATTATATATTATTATTATTATTATTATTAGTAGTAGTAGTAGTAGTAGTAGTATTACTATTATTATTTTCCTATTCTATATAAATGAAGGTTTATGATTTTTTCCTTATATTTATTAGTTTTGTCTCCATTTTTATGGTGCAATCACCTTCACTTATATATAGCAGTAAATAAAATGGCCACACATGCATATGGACATACATCGATTTGAAATATTTATTGCACCATAAAATTATCGAAATACCCTAGGTAGTCATTCAATAAGGAACAAAAAAATATTTATAAAAAATTACTACCATGTATAGTTCAATTACAAAGGTCTAAATAAAATATTATTAAAATAATACATGAGGACTAAACTAATAAATATAAGGAAAAAACAATATGCATGTGTAACCATTTTATTGCACCATAAAAATAGAACAAAACTAATAAATATAAGGAAAAAGCAATATGCATGTGTAACCATTTTATTGCACCACAAAATTACCAAAATACCCTTGGTAGTCATTTAATAAAGAACAAAAAATATTTATAAAAAAAATACTACCATGTATAATTTAATTACAGAAATCTAAATAAAAATATTATTAAAATAATACACGAGGACAAACTAATAAATATAAGAAAAAGCAATATGCATGTGTAACCATTTTATTGCACCATCAAAATGAGGATAAAAATAATAAATTACTACTATATATAAGTAAAGGTTGGGGTGACTACCAAGGATATTTCGATAATTTTAATCACCCCAACCTTCACTTATATATAGTAGTAAATAAAATGGTTACACGTGCATATGTTTTTCCCTTTATATTTATTAGCTTTGTCCTCATTTTTATGATGCAATAAAATGGTTATACATTCATATTGTTTTTTACTACTATATATAAGTGAAGGTTGGGGTGACTATCAAGAGTATTTCGGTAATTTTAGTCACCCCAACCTTTCAATTACAAAGGTCTAAATAAAAATATTATTAAAATAATAATGAGGACAAATATACATGGTAGTAATTTTTTTTATAAATATCTTTTTGTTCCTTATTAAATTACTTATTTTTTATACTCCAAGGGTATTTGAGTAATTTTATGGTGCAATAAAATAGTTACGCATACATATTACTTTTTTCTTATATTTATTAGTTTTTTCCTTATTTTTATGGTGTAATAAAATGATTATACATGATATTGCTTTTTCCTTATATTTATTAGTTTTGTCCTCATGTATTATTTTAATAATATTTTTATTTAGACCTTTGTAATTGAATTATATATGATAGTAATATTTTATAAAAATATATTTTTGTTCCTTATTAAATGACTACCAAAGATATTTCGGTAATTTTATGGTGCAATAAATAATTTGGGATCAATATATGTCTCCTCAACTTATATATTTAAAACTTTCAAATGAAACGTGCATCATGTACTTTTCCAGGAATGTCCAAATGAAAGACGTCTTGCCAACTATAGTTGCAATAATCTAACTAGATTTTTATCCACTTATATAATCACTTTTGTATTGGTTGGGCCAGTCTAGCAAGCTCAATTTTGTTCCACACTGAATGTATTTATTAAGTTAACATCGGTTCATTGTTGTACATTTTTTTTTCTTTTAATCCTATTCTAAACAGTTAAAACAAGTAAGAAATAATTTTCCCCAAAGTTGAATTTCTTTTGCACATTAATGTTTCCAAAATGCCCGTGTATAAGAGTAACCATATGATGCAACAGTTTAACCATCTGATGCAACAAATAACCCTATGTTGCAATAGATTAACCATCTGATGCAACAGATTTACTATCGGATGCAACAGAAGAACCATCAGATTAAAAATCTTATGTAATAAGTTAACCATCTAATGAAACAAAGAAATCATCGAATTAAAGATCTGATGCAACAGATGAACTTCCTGTGGGATAAAATCCTACCAACTATTCCAACAGGACATGCCTAAGACTTGATTTTTCCAACTGATCATTCATCTGTCGCGATGGACGATCCTTTTATTAGAATAAATCTAAATAATATTGACCGTTGATAATTGTTCCAATAAATCACTCCGTCTCTCTCTCTCGCTCGTTTTCTCTCTCTCTCTCTCTATATATATATATACACACACAGAGATGTATGATTTGTTGTACAGACCATTCATCTATCGCAATAGATGAGTGATATATTTGGTCTTATCGCAATAAATTACTCATCCGTTGCAATAAGTTAGTTAACTATTTCAATAGATCATTTATGTGTTGCAATAGATATGTGATCTATTGCACAGACCATTCATCTATCTCAACAGATAAGTGATATATTTTGTATTATCGCAACAGATTACTCATCTGTTGCAAACAGATTAGTTAACTGTTCTAACATATCACTCATATGTTGCAACAGATATATGATCTGTTGCACAGACCATTCATTTTTCTTAAAATATGAGTGATATATTTTGTATTGTTGCAACAGATTACTCATTTGTTGCAACAGGGTAGTTATTTGGTTCAACAAATAACCTACCCGGTGCAAAAGATATGTGATTTTTTGCAACTGTTATTTTACTATTTTACATGTTAGATTTACTGTTATTCTTTTTTAATGATGCATTAATCAACTATAATATATTTTTTATGTTTCTGTTAATTTTAGATAATATGGCTCCCAAAAGAATATAAATCGAATTAAGTCCAAGTAAAGGAACAAATGAATCAGCTAGGCTACATCCACCACTCTATGAGCTTGATTTACAAGCGTTATCTTAATCAGAAGTAGAATATGATGAACACGAGGAGGAGAAATATTTTAAAAGAGATGATCCAAATACTAATAGCCCTTCCACCGAAGATTTGGTTAAAACTTTGAGCATTGATCGTTATCCTGTGAGAATGCTGTACGATAGTGCCACAGCTTTAATGGGTGATTTTGTGGTTTAGTAAGCCATGGAAAAATCTTTCAACACCTTCAGAAAAATACTCCGAGAATAAACATTAGATGCTTATTCAGGAACAATTGCTTTGGGAAATATCTTGATTTGTCGGAGGACAACAGTGCTCGTTTCCAAATGAAAATGGTATATGAACTTCTCAAGATTAGGTTTATGTAAAAAAACAAAGATAAGACGGATGAAGTGTAGATAAATTATTGTGGCATGCCTGTTTGTTTTGGTTGGATGGAGTTTGCCATAGTTACTGGACTAAAATGTTATCCTCCTTCTCATTCTCATGTTATACCTATTCTAATCCCAAAAAAGTACCTCGCACCCTCCAAAAAAGGCAAAGGTAAGTCGTGTGATCGTGAGGACCTGGTGTCCATTGTTGGTCCAAGCTTCAAAAATAAAAATTTGATAGAAGCGTTGAAAGGTAAAAGAATTTCAAAGAAGCACAAGCAATCATTATGCTTGGTTTGGTTTGTACATAATATTCTTTAGGCGAGAGACATTAACGACAACATAAGCGTTGGTTTAATAAAGCTCTCTGAGGATCTTAAGGTATTTAACAGCTATCCTTGAGGTTATGAAAGCTTCAAAATGACTGTCAAATATTTGTTGACTCTGTTAGTGCCAAAGACAGTCAACTTATATGGCTTTCCATGGGTTTTCATGGTAAATGTTTCTTTTATTATGATATCATTCATTTTTTTTTACTCAATAATATTTTTGGTTTATTGGCATTATTTTATAGGCTTAGACATTTGAAGTCATTCCTTATTTGAGACAACAAGTGAACTACCAGGAAGAAGTTTCTTGTTCAAGAATCTTGAGATGGTTGTCGGCCAAAAATGACAAAAATATAAAATTTCTTGATCTCTTCAACCCCCCAAAGGATGCAGTAAGTATAATTATAATTAAGTTTTTATTTTAATTAATAATTTTTTTAATGATCTAATTATCATTCTAATATATGTAATGATTTATGTTAGATTGTGCATCCGACGCTTGTTCTGACCAATTGAGAGTTGAAAATGATATTTTTTCCTTACTTTACAATATGTGCAAAGTTAATTGGGCCCTAAGATGATTGACAAGATAAAAATATAATTGTTTGAAGCAACAACTATTATAAGAAAAATAATTTTGAAGGGTGGGCTTGTTGTTATTGATGGTCTTAGTGGTGATGGAGCTGTTGGTGGTGGTAGTGGTGCTTCTATTAGTGCTAATGATGCTCCTCTTATAGTATTTAAAATAAACCATTTTGAGTATGATAGTACTGGTTATACAAATTTTGCCTCTCCCAGTGAATGTTCTGCGTGCAAAGGTCAAGACTGCAAGACGAAACATGATATAGTGATTAATGTTATTAATGCATTAACTGCTTTTGTGAAAGAATTAACATCTAAAATGAGTGTCATTCCACCAAAGAGGATTTTATATCCATCCACTCCATTAGAGTTAAGGCTAAGAGGAGAAGGAAAGTAATTTCCAAGGCATTATCAAGCATCCAACAAAGCAAAATCCCAACTCCTCTGTCCGTGTATTGCACTGAGCAATGTATAATGGCCAAAAGAGAGTAGCACGAACTCAAGAAGGTGATATATATGTCTATTCCAACTAATAAACAGACACATATTTGTTTTAATAGATGACACATCTATTGAAAATTATCAAATAGATATATATACATCTGTTGCAACAATTGACTAACTTGTTACATCAGATAAAGTATCTGTTGCAATATATGTCTTGTCTATTTTAGCAAATCAAATAGCTCTTCGTACTGATCTTATTTGTACCAACAGATGACCTATTTGCTACAATGGATGGGTCATCTGTTGGAACAAATTTAATTAAGACTTCCTACCATTTCAGTTATTCCAAATAGATGAGTCATATATTGCTACAGATGGTTCATCAGTTGGAAATTATCATACAAGTCTTCCTCATATAGAAATTTATCCCAATAGTTGATTCATCTGTTGCAACATAAATATAATCTGTTTGGGATAATTTAGAATAGGAGGAAGACCTGTTTGATTTGCTAGAATAGATGAGTTATCCTTTTCTGTTTTACTATATCTCTGTGATTAGCATTGATCAATTCTAGCTTTCTAGGTGCATGAAGAAGCTACTGCTGAACAACATTAATAATATGCTACTCTTTTTATGAAAATACGGAGAACAGAAAGCGCAGAAACCGTAAGTAAGCGATAACTAAGATCTACGACGACCAAAGCCGAATTTCATAGCACCGGATTAAGAACAACTTATTCATTTTGAGTAGATATTTATAGCTTGAGTCTGTCAAAGTAATAAACTCACCCCTCCTTAGGAATTCTTGGCATCAATACTTAGATTATTGATATATTTGTTGAGATCTGTACCCATAACAATTGTTTTACATTTTATTTATTTGTTGATTTATTTCATGTAATTTCTGAAGGCTTCGATTTATTTTATTTTGTCTATGAATTTTATTTTTTTCTTAGATTTGAACTTATTAATTGAAATGGAATACTATATCAAATATTACAATAGATATATATCTGTTGCAACAGAAGACTCATCTATTGGAAAATATGAAACAGATTTAGACATATGTTGCAACAGGTAGGTAATCTATTCAAAATTATCAAGCAGGTCTTTCCACTGTTGCAACAGATAGACTTAGATAGAAACATCGACATAATACAACGGATGACCAATCAATTGCAACAGATAAACTATATGTCAGGATAGGTAGAATATCTGTTACAACGGATGGATAATCTGTTGCATTATAAAAATTCAACTTTCATTAGTCATAAAAAACTGCCACTACATGTAAAGTGAAGTGACTTGAAATAAAAAAGACGGAATCCATCGACAGTGTGAATTTCAAACACCTAAAATAAAATAGGCATCAAGTGGACAGTGTTCATTTTAAACACATAAAATAAAATAGGCATCAAATGTGTCAGTTTGGAACTTTTTGCCCTGTTGGCTGCTCGCATATAATTCACACAGCCAAGGCTCATTGAACCCCTATTTTTGCTGACTTGGCGTCTGATTTGGCCCCCAATAGTTATTTTTCTTCCATCGTCTTATATATTCATCTTCTTCCTAAAATTTAACCCTAAATTTCCAAATCTTTTTTTTCTTCTTCATATTTTTTTCTCTATCCAAATTTTTTAAATAATTTGTATTTGTTTTTTCTGCATTTTTTTTAATTTTTTCCAACTGAGCTTGACAATGTCGATCTCATCTTTCACTGTATTTTGTGATAAAGATTTTTGATATTGTAAGTATGGTTATGAATCTCTATTGAAGACTTCTTGAACTCAACAAAATCCAGGTCGTAGGTTTTTAACATGTAAGGTTTCAAAGGTAATATTTTTTTATTTAATTAATTGATTAATTATTGACTTGTAATTATTTTGTAATTGTGGTCTTGTTTTGTAAAAGTTGGGTGGATTTGATTACTTTGATTGGTATGAAGAAGACATCCTTTACAAGCAAATCGTGTAATTTGAGTTTATTGAAGAAAGTAAAGGTTTTTGAATAGAAATAAAATCGAGCAAGAAGATACTACATTGTTAGCATTATTGCTACTGGTTTGGTGTTATTGAGCACATGGATATTCAAGCCTAATTGTTGAAATTTTCATGGTGGTGTATTTGTATTTGCTACTGGTTTAGTGTTGTTGAACTCATAGATATTCAAACGTAATTGTTGGAAAATATCAAACAGATTTAGACATATAGTGCAACATGTAGGTCATCTATTGGAAATTATCAAACAGGTTTTCTCACTGTTGCAACATATAAGACTATATCAGCATAATGCAACAGATGACCAATCTATTGCAACAGATAAACTATTTGTCCGAACAGATAGAATATATTTTACAATAGATGGACAATCTGTTGTATTCTAAAAAATTAAAATTTCATCAGACAAAAAAATTACCCCTACGTGTATGTAATGTAAAGTATGTAAAGTGAAGTGACTTGAAATAAGAACATTATTATTTTACAAGCTCTTCTTTATATACAGGCTCCAAGCGTCCAGTTAGTACCCCATAAGCCTAGACCTCTTGCATGTTTGTCACAACGTTGTAGCACAGAAAGGTCATTGGCTCAGTCATTTCTGTACCGGTCAGCAAATATTTGATGTGTGCAAGAGCGTGCGACTCGCATGCAACAACGATTTTATTTTTTAGGAGGTCTATGTCCTTGTTTCGACCTTTAAAATCCTATGGCTGCTTCATCAATACTTTCATTGACAAACGCTCTACCAGTTTAATCTGCCTTAACAATATGGGGAAAAACTCTAACAGTGGCTGCATATAGGTAAAAAATCAACCTTATCCAAGGCAGGTAAGTTGCAGTCATAAACCTTGATCTTTCCTCCTCGAGAAGTATCTCAACAGCCCGATATTGTATGCCATCCACGTTCATGACTCCAAGAATCCTCTTTGCCTCGATCCAGCTCTTGCCATGTGGATTCGACCTCTCCTTTCTAACATGTTTTATTATTTTTTCATCCTATTGGAACCTAGAAAGTAACGAATGAAATTCCTCCCCATCGGGAGTTGACGCTAGCTTACTGAGATAATCATAACTATCCTTGAGATTTCTGTAGAAGTCGAGGTCCATTATCCTATATGCAGCATCATAAGCTTTTGGGTATGCTAATTATCGACCCCTCATGAGGCAGGAAATTTCTTCAACATACGGTGATATAAGAAGTCAATTTTTAAATAGGTTAGTAATTGTAAAGAAGGAAAACATAGTGAAAAATGCAACTGATGGTCCATCTATTGCAGAGGGTTCTCTGAATCTGGTCACATATTACCCATCTAGCGTAACTTATGCAAGAGATGGGTAATATGTTGCAACAGAACCACCACAAGTTACAACAGAATACACATATATTGCAACAGATAACAAGTAGATTAGAAGGCTAGGTTAGGAAAAGTAAACTTACCCTATCCACGTACTGCGTATATATATTTGTCATACTTTTGAAGTCTCTAGCAAAAAAGGTACGAATGAAGTAATCTTTTGCGCCTTACTTGAACCGTCACAGATCCCTTTTCTCTTTGATGCCAAGTTTCACGTATATGTCCACCTTCTTAAATGGCCCAAAAATTTTAACAATTTTTAGAGAGGGAAGAGTTGCAATTTTTTTAGATTTTCAATTGAAGAGTACTTGGCTAATTGCTCTTTTCTTCCTCCGAACTGCCACTGTAGGAGTGCATGGCTCCCTCAACTTCTTGGATGGTATGACACCCCTCTTGGATTTCAATTCCTCAACAACTTTAACACTAGTCTCTACTTTTTCAAAGAGTTTATCCTAGTTGTCCTTTTACTCTTCACATTTGCAACGAGAACATAAGGGTGAAGAGGGTGAGATAGACCTGTGTAAGGGTGAGAGGGACTTGTGTAATGAGGAGAGGGACTTGTGAAAGGTGTATTTTCAAACATATTTATTTTTTCTTGAGCATCAACATGCTTAACATCAAGACTGGAAGTAGCATCAGCATGCCTGCCACCAACATCAACTCTACCAGCAACACCTTCAGAAGAAGCACCCGAATTTATTACAGTAGTTTGGTCATGAAGAGCCTCAACACTAGGTTGAACTTGCCTAACTGCTCTTCTTATGGCTGTTTCTCCAGCCAATTCCTTATTTATTAACTCCACCATTGGGTCTGCTATTTTATCTACAAGAACTAGAGTAATAAAATAAGTCATCCCCAACTCCTGCTCAGTAGGCACGATCCACGAATGCACAACCTATAAAAAAATAGATGAATTTAAATCATATAACAATTTTCAATCAGTTGGGTTACATGTTAACATTGACAAGTTATACAACAGATGATCTATCTGTTGCAATAGCTGATCTATATGTTGCAATAGATTAATAATATGTTGCATTAGATTATCCATCAGTTGTATAATTTATAGTAGATAGGTAATCTGTTGAGTCGGGTTCATAAATAAAGCAACAGATAGTTAATTTGTTATGAGACATGGATCATCTGTTGCAATAGTTTACCCATTTGTTGCACCAATTAACAGTAGACGGGTAATTTGTTGAAATGGAAGACCCATCTGTCGCAACAGATGACACATCTATTTCAATATCTTAGTTTGAATCAAATTATTTTACTTAAAATAAGATGTACTGCATCATCCTGAAGGTTAAAAAGATCAGACTCCTTAATTTTTGGGTTGCCCTTTGCAGCCAACCACCTAAGGATCCTCGAATGAGAAACCTCATTCGGGTAATCCTTGAACTGCTTTTGGAGGTCAGGAATGGCTTCAAATGCCCAAACCTAAAAAATTTAAATAGGAGGCAAGCAAAAAAAAAGTCATATTAATTATTCAATATAAATTAATGGATGAGTGAACAAATAGTGATTAAATTTCCCATAAAACACCAAGGAAAGTCGTTTAATGTGATCATCTTTGGGGATAGCTTTGTCAGTAAATATTTGACAGTCAAGTAGTAGCTGTTATGTCCCCAAGGATAATTGTTGAATTTCTCAAAATCATCACCAAGCTTCAACAAATCATCTTCTATGACTTTGTTGATGTCTCTTGCCAATATAATGGCATGGGCAAACCAAATTAAGCATAAATGCTCCCTGTACTGCTTTGGTATAGTTTTATCTTTAAGATGTTCTATCAACTCATTAGATTTTCACCCACGTCCAGCACTTTTCAACAAATCATCTATATTTTCCTTGCATTTGTTGGTTTTGGTAAGTGGTCGCTTGGAAAATGCCTTACCACTATTTGATCGTGGTGGTTTGGCTGTCCTACTTGCCTTGAACCTTTTGCATGGTGTTTTATTGGTGAGAGGTTCTTTTGGACGACCGTATCTCAACCCCATCACTATGACAAACTCTTTTAATCTAAAACAAACCAGCATGCCACAGTAGATGATCCAGATTTCATCCATCTTTTCTCCCCCTCCTCCGAGTCTTTATCATCCTCCCACATACTTGATCCTGCGCTTGAGAAGACCATACACCATGCTTATTTGGAAATGGACAATGTGGTCCTTAGGCAGCTCAAGAAAGTATCCAAAGCAGCTCTTCTTAAAAATTTCGTCTATGATTTTATCCTTCATAATATTTCTAAATTCGTCAACAGGTTACCCAAATTGACATTTAAGAATAAAATCACCAGTTAGTTTTGCAGGGTGATCGATCGGCATCGAAACTTGAAACCTGTCAATTCTAATAGTTTTGACAGCCTCATGCTGGGATTTTGATATCTATTTACAGCCCACTGGTGATGTATTATCATTCTTTTTCTCACTTCCTTCTCCCTCCTCTTCTTGTTTATCTTCTTCTTCCTCCTCACTACTTTCATTTTTCTCATCACTATCTACAGACCCTTGTCCACCTTCCTCAACGTCATTTTCATAACTTTTCTTAACTTTACTTTTTCCTAACTGAGATTGTTTGGGAAGATCTTCTGGATCCCTCTGTACTGTGGTCTGTTTTGATAGTTGGTTAGAAGTTGATCCACTTTCACTTTCTTTTCTTTTAGGAGATATGTTTTAACTTTAAATAATAGAAAAAGGAAAAATTACATTACAATTGATGTATGCATAAATTTTAAAAAATATATTACAAACACCACAAATATCGACACCGCCAACAACCACCATAAACACACTAACCAATGCCACCAACAGCCACTACAAACTCCACCAGAGCCTCCATGACGACCACCAACACCGCGACCACCAACACCATAAAAACCATCCAATAATACTACGACAGTCAATGAAACACTGTGATAAAAACTAGGGTTTTCTCATAGCTCTTCCAACAATTTACCTTCAAAACTCAAAATTGTAAACCCATTCTCGAAGATAATACAACTAAAAGCCTAATTTTTAGAAAAAATAGCAAATATAGAACTCTTCTCGAACTCTGTTACCTGTGAAGACAGAGAAAATAACTGATACAAGCTGGAATAAAGTAAAAAATAACACCTATGTGGTCAGAGATGAGAAAAAAATAGATCTGTTGTGAAGGGTTGAGCAATTGTTGAGTAGTTGTTGTCCGTATTAATGAGAGAGAGAAAATATTGAGAACTCAAGATTTGAAATGATGAAATATTTTTCTCGCAAATGGATGATTTGTATGGGTTGATTTGTATTTTGGAAAACAATGACAAGTTTTGAAAATATTAATTTGGTCCAAATTGATCTTAATTATATTTTATAATTTTAAAAAATATGCATAATTTTTAGCCGTTTCATCATGAAATTTCCTTAAAAACTCAATTGAAGTTGTAGTTGATCCTATGAACTCACCCCTAGTCCTAGATTAATCAATTTAGGCATTTAGTGAACATATGAACATAATTAAAATTGTATAAAAACAAATGTTCTACCAGTAGCAATAGATGACTTAAATGTTGGAATTTATCAAACAGATTAAGTCATCTGTTGCAACATATTAACTATCTGTTGTAAATTATCAAATAGTCGTTACCATCTGTTGCAACAAATTATCGAGGCATTGGAAATTTTCAAACAGAAGTTGTCATCTATTGCAAAGTATGACTTATATGTTTTAAGATATTTTATTTAATTATTTATTTTAAATAAAATTAGGAATTAGTTGAACATATAAGGTAATAAGAATCGCTTCAACTCAAAGTGATCGAATGATGACTCTGGTTGGGAGGAGCGCAATACCGTCTTATCATGCAATTGCCAAAAAACTTAATTGAAGTTATAGTTAACCCTATGAGAACTCACCCCTAGTCCTAGATTAATAAATTAAGGTATTATGAACATATTAGGTAATAATAATCGCTTCAACTCAGAGTGATCAATCGATGACTCTGGTCGGGAGAAACGTAATATCGTCTCATCATGCAATTGCCAAAAGACTCAATTGAAGTTATAGTTGAACCTATGAGAACTCACCCCTAGCCCTAGATTAGTCAATTAAGGTATTAGTTGAACATATTAGGTAATAAGAATCCCTTCAACTCAGAGTGATTGGTCAACGACTTTGGCCGAGAAAAACGCAATACTGTTTCATCATGCAATTGCCAAAAGACTCAATTAAAGTTATAGTTGACCCTATGAGAACTCACCCCTAGTCCTGGATTAATCAATTAACGTATTAGTTTAACATACTAGGTAATAAGAATCGCTCAACTCAGAGTGATCGATCAACGACTCTGGTCGGGAGAAATACAATACTATCTCATCATGCAATTGACAAAAAACTCAACTGAAGTTGTAGTTGACCTTATAAGAACTCGTCCATAGTCGTAGATTAATCAATTAAGGTATTACTTGAACATATTAGGTAATAAGAATCGCTTTAACTCAGAGTGATCGATCGATGACTCTGGTCGGGAGAAACACAATACCGTCTCATCATACAATTTCTAAAAGACTCAATGAAAGTTATAGTTGACCCTATAAGAACTTACCCCTAGTCCTAGATTAATCAATTAAGGTATTAGTTGAACATATTAGGTAATAAGAAACGCTTCAACTCAGAGTGATCGATCGATGACTCTGGTCGGGAGAAATACAATACTGTCTCATCATAGAATTGTCAAAAGACTCAATTGAAGTTATAGTTGACCCTATGAGAACTCACTCCTAGTCCTAGATTAATTAATTAAGGTATTAGTTGAACATATTAGGTAATAAGAATCTCTTCAACTTAGAATGATCGATCGATGACTTTGGTCGGGACAAACACAATATCGTCTCATCATGCAATTGGCAAAAGACTTGATTGAAGTTGTAGTTGACCCTATGAGAACTCACCCCTAGTCCCAGATTAAGTAATTAAGGTATTAGTTGAACATATAAACTTAATTAAAATTGTATAAAAATAAATGTTCAATCTATTGCAATAGATAACTTATCTTTTGGAATTTATCAAACAGATTAAGTCATCTATTGCAACAGATTACCCATCTATTATAAATTATCAAATAGGCGTTGCCATCTATTGCGACAGATGACCGCGCCATTGAAAATTTTCAAACAGAAATTGTCATCTGTGGGAAAGTATGACTTATATGTTTTGAGATCTTTTTTATTATTATTTTAAAGCAATTTAGGTATTAGATTGACAATAAGGTAATAAGAATTACTTCAACTTAGGTTGATCGATTGACGACTCTAATCGGGAGAAACGCAATACCAATATCATACAATTACCAAAAGACTCAATTGAAGTTTTAGTTGACCCTATGAACTCACCCCTAGTCCTAGATTAATCAATTTAGGTATTAGTTGAACATATGAACTCAATTAAAATTGTACAAAAATAAAAGTTCAACCTGTTGTAACATATGACTTATCTGTTGGAATTTTTCGAATAAATTATATCATCTGTTGTAACAGATTACTCATCTATTAAAAATTATGATCAAATAGGTGTTGCCATCTGTTGCAATAGATAACCGAACTTTGAAAATTTTCAAACAGAAATTGTCATCTATTGTAAAGTATGACTTAAATGTTTTAAGATCTTTTCTTAAAGCAATTTAGGTATTTTCTGTCACAGATAAAAAAGATAAAATACTAAGGCGGTAAAAAATATTACTTGGATAACTAAAAATATCCTCATTGAGTAGTCTTATTTGGTCTTTTCAATGTCACTGTCTCCTTGTGCCCCTCAAAAGTTATTAATGAATATTTAAAACTCATATCTAGAATACTCTCTCCTTCATCCATAAATTAACTCAACTCATCTCTCTTCTTTATTCACAATTCTCTTTCTCTCTTTTCTCTCTCTTTTTTCTCTCTTTCTCTCCTCTTTTGGATGAGTATCCTTTTGGATCTCAACCGATCAATATCTTTTCTCAACAGAATTGGATATTTTGATCCCTTTGCTTTTTTGACATTGCAGGTATAGTTCACTATTGTTCTTTCTTTCTCGTCTTCTTCTTTGTATATTATTTAAATTAGAAAATTTACATATGTTGTTATTAATGATTTACCCATTACCAGTTTTCTATTTATTGAGAAAATTAAAGAAAAGGTGGCTTTAAAGTCTTGAATGAATGAACCGTTGTTTTCATTAAAATATGTAAAAAAAAGTCATCTGTTCGGAGAACTTAAAAAGCCTTGTTGTCAGTATAGTTTTTTTATGTCTTTTGTTTGTTACTTTGGTGTTGTTGTTGTTGGAGGTGGTGGCGTCATTGGACCTAGAGGTTTTTGTGTTATTGATAATGTTGGAATATATGGTGTTGTTTATTTATTGTTGATGTTGTTGGTGGTGGTGTTGCAATAGTTTCCTCAACTGTTACAACTGATGAATCAGTTGTTGGAATAGATAGAGCAATTGTTAGAAGAAATCAAACTAGTAGCAAGGATGGTTTGATTTATTCCAATAGATGACCCATCTATTGCAATATGTCATTAATCTGTTGCCACAGATGCGTCGCCTATTGCAACAGATAACACATCGATTGAACAGATGGGAAATTTATTGCATCAGATGTGTCATCTGTTAATTCATTCAATTTTGTGTTACCCTTTTGTAATGTTCTTTTTGTTCTTCTCTTGTTTGACATCAAATGTGTTTCTCTCATTTGCAGATAAAAAGAAATGAAACTGAATTAACTTTTGCTCAACCAATATTAAAGGCTAGAGTAAAGATGGGTTCGGAGAAATAAGCTTCTTGCAGATGGAATCACTTCATATGTGGGAAATATGTATTACTAACCTATCGTGAAAACACACATCCAGTATAATGATTTTGTGAATGTTGGTTGTTTACCTATTAGGCGTTAATCTTTCAAACAAGATATGACATTTTACAATTAATATTGTAAGCTTCAAACTGGTTAGGCTGAGGGACCAAGTAGGTGGTGTCGATATCCTATTATTTAATAAAGATTTTGCTAATGTTTATGTGTCAAGTTTAGATAAGGGTTAAAGTTTTTGGTGGCTGTGTAAATATTCAATTAGTGATTGTACTGACTTTAAGGGTTCAATGGACTTTTGAAAGGCCTCTGAAGCCTTGCACTGCTGCAAACAATAATGGAAATAAATATAGTTATTGCTCTAGTCCAAATTTATATGGATGGGTTGCTCGATGAGACTATTATATAGTAGAAGGTTATTGTAAGATTACCTGTGTGGGAAGGGAGAGATGGAGAAGACCATATATCAACTTAGACCTTATTAAAGAAGAAACACAGAAGAGGAAAGAAAGTGTAGCGAAACTGGCTATGAAATTGACATAAAAAATGAAAAAACTGAATGAGCTGTGAATGTGAAAGTGTATTCAAAAATGAAAATCCATCAGTCGTTCTTAAAAAAAATGCTCAAGAGGAGTGGAGTTGTGCACTTTGTTAGGGGACTGCAACTAGCTAGCATGGCCTGAATGAAGACCCATAAAATGCAGGACTAGAAGTCTAAAGATTCATCTTCATGAGCACGGAAGGTGGTAAGATTATCGGTCAGGATTGAAACTTGAATCAAAAACTCCTGAATTAAATAAGGGATCAAGCCAGGGTGGAAATTTCTCAAGTTATACTTGCATACATGACTTTTATTTATGGCTGTGGTTGGGTCAAAGGTAGTGGAAACAACAAGGCATTGGATTTCTGCCCAACTTTAGACCTTTTTCTTTCTACTGTCATTGACTGGATCATAACCACAAATACAAGGCATGGGATGCAGGTTAGACTTCAGAAATTGACGCCTTGGCTTCCTTTATTTTTACTTCTGGAGTAGTTGGTTCAAGTTTCATTCTTGACTGAAAATCTTACCAATCTCATGTGCTCGCGGAGCTGCTTCCTTAGAGTTTTGGTCCTACACTTTGTGAGTCTTCATTGAGGCTACACTCTCTAGTCACAGTCTCTAGCAAAGTGACAAGCTCCAGTCCTTTTGAGCATTTTTCTTTATCGAGAACAACTGACGAATTTTAATTTTTGGATACACTTCCATATTTGAGGCTCATTCAATTTTTTCATCTCTCAAGTCAATTTCATTGGCCAGATTCACTAGAAGTTCCTTACTTGTTTCCCTATGTTTTCTCTTAAACAAGGTCTGAGATGATATATGGTCTTCTCCACTCCTCCTTCCCGCACAGGTATTCTCCTAACCACCTTCTGTTGTATAATAGTCTTCTCGAGAGCAACCCATCCATATAAATTTGGACTAGGGGAATTTCTATTGGTTTTCCATTGTTGTTTGTTGCAGTGTGAGGCTTCAGAGGCCTTTCAAAAGTCCATTGCGCCATTAAAATTGATTCAATCACTATTGAATATTTATACTGCCACCAAAAATCTTCTCCAAACTTGACACAAAAACATGAGCATAAACCATCATTAAATTGTAACAGGGTATCTACACCACCATCTTGGAACCTTCGATATTATAAATCTGTACCAATCAAACTAAACTGAAAATGCAGGATCTTGTTTGAATGATCAATGTCTAATTGGTAAAAAACTGCATTCACAAAATCATTATACTTTATTTGTGTCTGTCACGGTAGCTTGATTAATAATACAACTCTCAAGCATGAAAGTGGATCCATTCATCTACAGGCACCTTATTCTTCCTACCCCATCAATGTCAGGCAATGTTTATTCATCTGCACGCATGTGATGACTATTAAAAAAGAGGCGAACAGTCATGACTTCTATCTAATATATTCAAAACAACTAATGAATCAAATTCTCCATCTGTTGCAACTGATGAATCAACTGTTAGAAGAAATTAAAATATCTCCTTCAACAGATGGACCATCTATTACAACAGATAATCCATATGTTATAACAAATGTCTCATTTATTGTACATACAGACCATCTATTGTAACAGATAGTAATCCGTTGTGACAGTGGGTTATCTATTGTGACAGATGGACCATCTGTTGCAATAGCTCAATAATAACGTTTGTTATTAAGTCTTAAACTATTTTGAAAAGGTGAGAACTTTGAATGTAAAATAAAAAGTCAGTACTTTTCACAGAAATGAATAAGTCAACAATTTGAATGTAATTAATACAAGGGAGTTGAAAATTCGTGCCTTTTGGCCCAACACATTCAGATTCAATGCTCTACTCCACTTTATTTATTTCTTGCATTTTTTCTTTTCGTATGACATCTTCAACAACTTTTCTTCAAAGAGCATATTCCTTGCTCGTTGAGGTAAGTTTTTTTCCTGTGTAAATCTACCAGTTGGTAGTATACATTGTATTATATTCAGACTCTTTTCTTTAATTTTGTGTCTACGTTTTTTGTCAATTCATGCGTGTTCTGGATAAGGCTAATCCTGTTTGGGACATTGTTATTCTGTGCGACATAGTGGAAGAACTTCATAGGCAGGTTAATGACCTGCAGTGAGAGTTGGGTGCCGTGAGATCAAGGAAGCTCTAAGAGATTCACAGGTTGAAGAGGGCCCTGCTGCTGCCGGTTGAAGATTTGTCGGCTGGCAATAATAATGATGCCGATGATAATAATAATAATTAGAATGCATTTTTTCTTTTAGCACATGTAATTTAATTTTTCTATATCGGATGTAAATCTAATGTATTTTATTTTTCATTTAATAAAAATTTATTGTTAGTCGGCTTTGGCTTTTTAATTCTAATTCAATTTTCATCCTATCTATTTCTTCTTCTAAACATACATGTTAACATGTCGATGGTTGGAGGTAAGGAGTAATTTTGAATCCAGTAGCAATAGCAATTTTGGCTTTTGAGTTTTTTCAACAGATGGACCATGTGTTGGAACAGATGGATCATCGGTTGGGTTTCTATCAACAGATTATTCATCTGTTGTGATAGATTTATCATCTATTGTAGGAAATTATTCCAGTTTGACGAACTGTATTGTGTTCTTCCAACTAATGTCCATCTGTTGAAAATAATTAAGGTCTTCAGTATTTAGTTCATGATTTACCTCTTTTAATTGATGCACAAGTTATTAAAATAGATATTTTATATATAATAAATGATAACATTACGTTCACAACAATAAGTTAAATATATAAAAGTACACAACAAACAACAACACAAGTTTTTGAAATTTCAACGATCAGGGTGGATTACGATCCGGGCATGTAGTTCTTTTGTGGCCAACGCGCTTACATACGAAACACTTGTTTCTTCTTGATAGAAATGATTCTCCGACTCCACGCCTCCTTTTATATGGCTTTCTTTTCGGTTTGATAGTGCTTGGGTCAATGTATGAATGAGATATTAATCTCCCCAAAAGCTCTGCAGGAACAATTCAGGATTCTTCGGGAGGCACCAGAGTAATATGTCCACTGTATGCCATTGTATATTTTTTCACCGAATAATATGAAGAGGAGTGCTCGTAAATTTTAGGTCCATATTTTGTACCGTATTGAGATTGAAGCGTTGCTCTAGCATATGGAGAGAGTATTTTGTTCAAGTCAAAAGCTCTGCACGTAAAAGATCTTGTTTAAAGATTGATTGTGGCAACATCACCATGACCGATGATACTGAATTTGTAATCTGATATTTGATGAGATAATAACCTATTCCCAGACTGATGTTCTTTGATATTATTTTTTTCATTTCTAGAACAAATGGGGTTCCTGCGTCCTTGAACTGCACACGTCTTTTGTTAAAAAATTGGCCATACTTCTTGTTTATTATTTCAAATAGAGCCTTGATGGGAAATTCTCTTTCATCACCAAATAATGAATTCGCCAATTCAGCTATGTTTGATGTCATAATATTGTACCTATACAAAAGAATACTTAGTACGATATCATACTAGACTTGTAACTCAAACAAGACATTAAATTCATAAGAATGTACCTATCTGCCAGATAGAATGCTCGGCTCCATCTCTCGAAATCGACACGTATGAGATATTCTGCTATCTTGGAATGCATATCCACTATTCGATTGAAATGTTCTAAAAAATTCTCTCTACTATATGCTTTAGCTGCTCTATAAAAGAGGATCACGACCCTTTCATTGTGAAAGTTGGTCCGAATATTCTCTCCAAGATGCCTGATGCAACAACCAAAGTAAGTTGAAGTGAAAAAAATTAAACCTATCTTTGGAATACTTGGATGCCTATCCAAAACATAACACAACTCTTCGGTATCTTCGACGCAACTTCTCAGTTGTTCAAAAAAAATTCATAAGAGGCATCACATTCCTTGTTCGCTACACAAAAAGTGACAGAAAATATATAATTCTCTGCATTCTGCGCCACCGCCGCTAGTAGAACTCCATTATACCTGCTCATCAAGAAGGTACCATCGACGGATATACCTTTTCTAAAATGTCAAAAACCTTGAATCTAAGCACCATAGGATAAAAAAAAGTACTTGAACCTTCCATTTTCATCAACATGCAACGCCGTCTTACTTCCGAGATTTGTGGACTCAATCGTGTAACGGTAGGCATCCAGGACTGCATACCCATGATCGTGTGCCCCCCTAACCAAGTCCTTGGCAATCCCCATGGCCGTATATATCTTCCAACAAATGACCAGGACACCTAATTCTATAAGGAGTTGATTAGCCATAACCCTTGTAGAAGGGCCTTTGCCATCAGGAAAACTATTCTTAAAATATTCACCGAGGACCTTTGATGTGGCGCGAGGATTTTGGCCTGAGATGTGCTCCAAACCATATGTGTGATACTTTTCATGTTTATGAATGACGAATCTGTCAGAACTTAAGTACTTCCCCGCTCTCAATCACCACTTGCAGTTCGGATTAGCAAATTTGTAGAAAAAGGCTTTGCTCGAATTAATCACCTTCTTTATTCTGAAATTTTTTAGCAAAAAATAAATGAAGTAGTAGATAGTTCTTTCTTGTCCTTGAATGATACTCCATTCGAAAATCCGGTCCCGTCGTCTTGAAGATTGCCAGACTGTGTCGATCGAGAAGAACTGCCAACCGTATTGGTCGCATCAACGGGCGTAGGTGTTTGATCATCTTCTAGAATATTCATGTCTAGATCTCCAACCTATCATCAAAGATGTCTTATTGTTGTTCTTCTTCTATATTCTGATTCTCATTCTCTCTCGTATTTTCAACCACGCACACCCTTAACACCGGCCTGGATGAATCACTAAGATAATCACGTAACTGAACCTGATCGGTTATTTTGAAAGGTAGTACCCTTTGATTTTCAAAGGAGATATGCATGTAGCTGATGAAGAGTTCTTCCAGTTGATAATTCAGTCCATAATAGCTGATGATTAAGTTCACAAAATCATCATACGAAACATCACTTTAGACTATCATAGCTATCGTCTCTAGCATTTCACCCTTCTTCCAACGCCAAACATATCGATTGCTCTTTTCGATCCATTGGTCATGACAATCCACCCCTATTGTTATTGATCATTCCATTAGTGGTACCTAAATAAAGTCATTTGTTAAAAAAAGTTATAGGGATTTCATAGTGCCGTACATGAATCCCAACAGATGTGTAATCTGTTGCAGCAGGTGTAAAATAAACTGCAATAGGTAAGTGATCAGTCTTAATAGATTACTACCTGTTGGGATTTATTTATTTATTCTCCTAAAGCTGATTTCAATAGATGAGTCATCTGTTGTAACAGGTGAATCATATGTTGCAACAGACTATATATCTGTTGCAACAAATGAAGAGCATGTTGGGATAAATGTTACTGTACTAAGGAACCTTTGAAGTTTATTCCAACAGATGAGTGACAAGTTGTAACAGATAATTAACCTGTTGGGACAGATGATTTACCTGTTGCAACAAATGACATATTTGTTGGAATCGAGTTTAGGTTCTATTACAACAGGTTACTAATCTGTTACAACATATATTTACCTTGTTGCAACAGACAACATGTCTGTTGGAATTGAGTTCAACCTGTTGCAACAAATATTTATCATGTTGCACCAGATAACTAATTTGTTGCAACAGATGTATCATATATTGTAACAGATGACTCATATGTTCAATTCATGTGATGATACTATAGAACCATAAATATGAATCCAACATATGAGTCTTCCATTGCAACAGATGTCTCATCTGTCGCAATAAATGATCTGTTTAAGCAGATGGATCTTATGTTGCATTCACGTTCGCGTGCTATCTATTGTTGAAAAAATAGCACAATTGCAGTTACTCAAATGACAAATTCAACTAAAAATCATAATTTGACTTACCACAGTCTCCTGTGAAATAATGCCAAAGAGGAAAGTGATGTACGGAATAAAATTTGACCTAAGAAATTGATCAAATAGCAGTAGTAGCGTTAACGACAACAACAACAATGGTCAACAAGAAGGAGATGAAGATGATAATGAAGTAGAAGATGATGATAATGAAGCAGAAGATGATGAGTAAAGCAGCAACAACAATGAACAACAAAAATCGCTAAGAGAGAGAAAACAACAATGGATGAGAAGAGAGAGAAACACGTCTTTTTTTCCTTCGTTTTTTGTTATATTAGGTAAACATTTGGATCAAAGTGTAAATTTAAAAATTTGTGGGCTATATTCTCAAACTTACCCAACTTTCTTAATCCATAATAAAGTAATTGTCACCTACACTCAATTATTAAGACTTGTGTCACCTGCACCTCATTTTCAAACTTTTTTGTCACCTACAGCTCAAAGACCCAAATAACTTACTGCTATTAACCACAACACAGGATATGATCACTACATCTATACCTATAATTTATAATCTATATCTGTAGCATATTAAGAGTGCGAAAGATCTTAAAAATATTGTTTGAATTTTTTGTTCATCATTAAAAGTCTCTACTTTAGATAAAATTATCTTTTTTACTAATTTTATAATATTTAAGGATTTAAAAATTAATTAAATATTTATAGTAAAACTTTTCTTATTAGAAGTGGTTAGAATTAATGGCAATTAATACATTTTTCATTAGTTTAAGAATTTTAAAAATCTATTTCATTTCTTAAATTAAATAAGTGGATAACAAAGTTCAACTTAGAAAAGGTAACAAACGTTCTTTTAAAAAAAGACAAATTCCAAGTAGAAAAAATAACAATTTTTTTAAAAAAACTCACGAATAAAAATTTGACATTAAAGATTTATTCTTTTAATATTTAAGAAAAAAAAATAGAAGTTTCGGTTGTATTGTGCATCTATTTTAAATTTTCGGTTAGCACATTCTTCATATTTATCATACATTCAATTCTTTGATTTGTAATTACAATGTTTCTTTATTTTTTATTAGATATTTTAATTTGATTTTCATACTATTGTTAACTTAACTTGATCATGATGTGATTTATTTTTTCATTCTTTCACCACTTAAATTTGGTGTAGTTGTATTTGGGAAGTGATTCGAACTTTTTACACTTCATTAAAAATATTAGCAATAGACAAAATCGTTTAATTTTAATAATCAAAAGTTACACGTGTGAGACACGTGTCGCTAAATTAGTTAAAAAAAAATATTTAGCGGCAGTAACTGAAATATTGCTAATTTTATATTTTTTTTGTGATAATTATACTTAAACACTCTTTATAAGTGTCTCTAAATTCGTCTTGATATTTATTGTTGGTGGAGGTATTAGATATCCCGTGAAATTAGTTGAGATGCGCTCAACCTGGTTCGAACTCCACAATTAGCGAAAAAGAAAGTTTCTATATCAAATAGCTATATTGATCCAACGACGACAAGCTAATGCTGGTAAAATTAAAGTTGTATCAATCCAACAATGATTAGTTAATACTGGTAAAATTAAAGCAATATCGATCCGACGACTAGCTAATACTGATAAAATTAAAGCGATGTCGATCCAACAACAACTAGCTAATACTGATAAAATTAAAGCGATATCGATCCGACAACGAATATCTAATACTGGTGTCTTTGTTGACTGAGACAAGATAATAAACTACATATACTATCACTGAAAAATATGTAATGTGTTGTTATAGTGTGACAATTTTAGAACCAATTGCTACCCACGTCATAGCGGTAATTTTTGTTAACAACCTCTCATTGTTTCAGCAATTGACCTTTTAATCACCGTTTAATGATAGTTAGAAGTTAGATCAACTACTAACAAAAGCCAAACATAAGGACAAACCACTATTAATAATATAACCAAAAATAAGTTTGTCACTTTCCCAAAGTTGTCAAATTTAAATTGTCTTTGATAATTAAATTTTTTTCTATGAATAAAGATAGTATTCCGATCAATTTATTTTCATCTCAACTAATTTTATTTTAGGCAATTTGCTACTTTTTTTAAGTGCAAATATTTAAAAGTGATATTGGATAAATGAAGAAAGAATTACTTAATATTTTTATCTCTAGTAAAATTTGAATCGAAAAACTTATAATTTATAATCTATAATCTATAATCTATTAAAATTGTGAAGAGCCTTAAAAATAAAAATGTTTAAATCTTTAATCCATCATTAAAAGTCTCTGCTTTAAATAAAATTATTTTTTTCACTATTTTTATAATATTTAAAGATTTAAAAATTAATTAAATATTTATAGCAAAAATTTCCTTATTGGCAGTGGTCAAAACTTTCCCTACACATGCGAGGCACGTGCGGCTAAATTAGTTATAAAAAAAAAATTAGCGGCAATAATTGAAATATTGCTAAATTATATATTTTTTTCTTGTGATAATTATATTTAAACACTCTTTATAAGTGTCTCTAAATTCGTCTTGGTATCTTTTGCGGGTGGGAGATATTAGATATCCCGTGAAATTAGTTGAGGTACGCGCAAACTGATCTGAACACCACAATTAACGGAAAAGTAGGTTTCTAAATCAGATAGCAATATCGACCGAACAACGATTAGCTAATACCGGTAAAATTAAAGCATTATCGATCCAACAATGACTAGCTAATACTGATAAAATTAAAGCGATATGGATCCAACAACGACTAGCTAATACTGGTAAAATTAAAGTTATATCGATCCAACAACGATTAGCTAATACGGGTAAAAATAAAGCGCTATCGATCCAACACGACTAGCTAATACGGATAAAATTAAAGCGATATCGATCCAATAACGACTAGAAATTAAAGCGCTATCGATCCAACAACGACTAGCTAATACAGATAAAATTAAAGCGATATCGATCCAATAACAACTGGCTAATACTGGTAAAATTAAAACGATATCGATCCAACAACGACTAGCTAATACTAATAAAATTAAAGAGATATCGATCCAATAATGACTAGCTAATACTGATAAAATTAAAGTTTAGCACCTTTTGTTAAATTGCATAATTATTGTTAATAAAAATCTTTATTGATGTAGTGTATGGTGAATGAACTGCTTTTTTTATTAGAAATCTCAATTTTACATCTTCGATATAGAAATATTTTTAATAAGAGTGTTTTTCTTGAATGAGCTCCATACATCATGAATATAAATTTATTGTATTTTCAATACAATTACCGAGCATCGCAACGAGGAAAAAAAAAATTAACTTAGGTACACCTATGCTTCTTCAACAACATGTGGTGTAATGTTTACCATAATATATGACAAATAATTAAGTAATAAGTCGATTGCACCGCCATTGTTAGTGTATGGTGATTCATAGCACTTGGCACTGCTTCGAGATGTTTAGGAGGTAACTTCATGGGATTGTTTTTGTCTACTGAGAGATGATAATAAATTACGTATATTTTCGCTGTTTCATATTAGTTGATCTTTATAGATTTGAGATATTTATTAAAAATTATTAATTAAAAATTTTATATTATTAACTTAGCCTTATTAATTATAATTTAAAAATATAAATTTGAGTAAATATAGTATTTAAAGAACATAATAAAATTCTCTTAATTTCATCAAAGGAACAACTAAATTAAAACAAATATTTTTAAAAAGATGGTCAATTAAAATTACGAGACGAAGGGAGTACTATGGTGTCACTGAAAAATATTTGCCGTTTGGCAATAAAATTTTTTCCCTTTTTATAGATTTTTTTTTTCACTTTTCTAAAAATTATGGTGTTTGGATTCCAAAAAATGAAAACAACATTTTGTTGTTTTCACAATTTTTCACTTCCATTTTCAACTTTCATTATTATTACATATAACCTCAATCTTTAAATTTTTACACAAATTCCTCTTATAACTACAACCAATCACCAAGAAAAAAAATTATTATTTGTTTTCTATGGTTAACATCATTTTTAATTATTACAAATATTCTAATATCTTTTTTCCTTTTTTAACCAAAATTCACGTTAAAAATTATTATTTGTTTTCTATGGTTAACATCATTTTTAATTATTACAAATATTCTGATATCTTTTTTCCTTTTTTAACCAAAATTTACTAACGTGAAGTAAAAAATAATAAATGATAATCTATGGCGAAAATATATCAACTTTTGTTTTGAATGAACTATATTATAGAAATATAAGGCCTAGTACATTATATTATTTAAAAATGAGAAATTTAATATTTTTTCTTGTCATTCTAATTTTCTATATATGTCATATAATGACTATGATGATTTTAATAAATTATTAAAAAGTAGTCAATAAAGTCGCATATCAAACATAATGTAACAATTCATATTGACGATTACCTTATTTTGATTTTATGGATTTTGAACAGAGACGAGTGTGGTAATTAGCTTAACAAAAGTTTGTTCTCTTTACCAAAAAAAAAATATTCAAGAAAAATCAATGTCATCAATAAAGAAAAAGCAAAAAATTAGCACTAACCTATTCAGAAATAATTCATTCGTAATTTTTAAAAAAAAGACCAAATTCAATAAAATAATTAATTCAAGTGAAAATAATTAAGAATTTTCATCAACATATTTAAGAATATATAAAATATATTTATATCCATCAATCATATTTATAAAAATATAATTTCTCTATTCAATCGATTATAGTTAGATAAACTTATTTAGCTCGTACTTGTGATATTTTTATTCAAATTTTAGAAGAATTACGATCATAATAATTAGTTTGTTGTTAATTATTTTATCAATTGAAGACATATAAATTATTTTCTCAATATTTGGTTATATGTTAGTAGGTAAATTAGTAATTGAGTGATTTTGATAATTTTTAAAAGTTGAGGACATAAAATCATATTTAAAAAAGATTTTTCAAAAATCTAAAAAAAAAATTCAAAAAGACATGGTCAAACACAACTCCAACTTTATCTTTAACTTCAACTCTAACTCCAAAGAAAGTAATTTTTATGACCAAATGGCTATTAATGTGTTGTTATATGTGACAATTTTAGAACCAATTGCTACCCACGTCAATCATCGTTTAATGATAGTTAGAAGTTAGATTAACTGCTAACAAAAGCCAAACATAAGGACAAATCACTATTAATATTACTAACTTAGGTGTATGCATCTTGCGCGTGTACCCCATTTTAATGAGTTTAAACATTACACTAAATAGGATATTTGTTTGAATAATAAAGATGAATATAATAATTAAATTTAATATTTTTTGAGTATGTAAAGATAGATGATTTATTTATCAAACCTAACCTTTATCAAAAATATTTTTAAAAGTCGATCGGCATTCATATACCATCTGTAAATTGCAACAAAATAATACAATGATAGAGACATCAAAATAATACAATTAAATCTAATTTTTATACACAAAAAAATTCTCAAAGTCGTCCGATACTCATCTACCACTTGTAAACCATAACAAAATAATACGATAATAGGGATATCAAAATAATACAATTAAATCTAACCTTTACATAAAAAAATTCCTCCAAGCCTATCAACATTTATCTATAACCTGTAAATTGCAACAAAATAATACGATAAAGGTGATATCAAAATAATACAATTAAACTTAAATTTTACGCATAAAATTTTCTCAAAGTCGATCGAGATTTATCTACGAACTGTAAACTACTACAAAATAACAAAATAATAGAGATTACTATAATATAATTAAACCTAACATTTACCAAAAAAGATTTTTCAAAGTTGACTCACATTCATCTAGCATCTGTAAATTAAAATAAAATAATAAGATAATAAAGATATCAAAACAATACAATAAACCTGACCTTTACACAAGAAATTCTTTAAAGTCAACCGACATTCAGCTACGACCTGTAAACTATAAAAAAATAATATAATAGTGATCACAAAGTTTCGATTTTGATCCAACTAATTCTTGTCTAAGCAAAAATTTTGACCCTAAAGAATGATTTTGAATGAAAACAAAGAAGACATACAAATACACACATGTTGAATTATATTATGCTGACAAAAACAATAAAGAAGTTGAGGGTTAGAAAATCAAGCATCCACCAATCTAGACATGTAACCGTATTAAGTTAGACGCGCATCAATCATATTCTCCCAATAGACAAATCGATTTATTCTCTAGTTTTAACGTGTCTCTCAATATTTATAAAAGTATTTCTTTAATAAAGTCCTATTTTAGGAGTATTTTTCTAATTGAACAGTAGAAAGGAAAATATTAATTAATTTTTCTATCATATATTTTTGAAATCCCATATGTTTTAGAAAGTTGTAGAAAGGAAAATATTAATTAATTTTTCTACCATATATTTTTGAAGTCTCATATATTTTAGGAAGTTTAATTAATATATAAACAATAATTAAATAATAAATTAAAAAATAGTAAAAAAACAGTTTTATCTAAAGAATAGTCTTTTGATGAAGGGCAAAAAGTTCAAATCACTTTTTCACACTTATAATATATAGATTATAAATATAGATATAAATATAGATAGATATGGATATAAATATAGATTATAGATATAAATATAGATAACCAAAAATAAGTTTGTCACTTTCCTAAAGGTGTCAAATTTAAATTGTCTTTGATAATTAATTTTTTTTCTATAATTAAAGATAGTATTTCGATCAATTTATTTTCATCTCAACTAATTTTTTTCTTTAGGTAATTTGCTATTTTGTTTAGGGCAAATATTTAAAAGTGCTCTTGAATATATGAAGAAAGAATTACTTAATATTTTTATGTCCAATAAAATTTGAATGGAAAAACTTATAATTCCTTAATTTCATTAATGGTTACGTCAACTTTCTTACTAGTACTATTTGACAAGGACTCACAATGACTGAATATATTTCTATTTTATAAAACACTGACCAGTAAAGTTGGAAAGCTTCATCAGAATAATCCTGTCTGTTATCAACTTTAAGTAAGTCTCCAAATCAGATTACACCATTATTAAATTTGAAAGCTAATAATTTATCCCTTTTCAAATGAATCAGCACATGTGAATTCTATCCAAAAGGCTAAATATCCCCACCACCCACTCAAGTCAAAAAACACACCCAACTTGAATAAGCTTTCAAAATTGAAAAGGACCAATCTTATCTTGTTCAACTAATATATATCTACTATTTAAATCTGGTTAAAGAATTATGTTTTTATATTTGGTAATTTTTAAAATTTTAATATGTCATATATAAAAATTATAAATTCAAATACATTTATTTTTTAAATCAGTCTTAATATAATTAATTCTTTGAAAAGATCATTCAATCAATCTCTCATATATTAGCGGTGTGACGAATAAAAATACATAACAAATATAATTTAAGGCTATAATTTTATTTTTCTTTATCAGTCAAACTAAAATTCATAAAATAAAACAAAAAAAAATAATTAAATATGTGAAAAACAAATTGAAAATAATCATTTTGTATGATCACCGTTCAAGCCTTTTTTAAAAATTATTTTTGAGTAGAGGATTAGGCTTGGGAAAATAAAGAAAGATTATCATCTAATTACTTAAATTATCCAATCCATCTTACCATATTAATTAGCCTAAAGGAATCTATCTTCTTATTTAGTCTAGATACAAAATCTTCTTGAATATTATTGCTCTATACCCTCAACAAACATCTTTATAAATTATAACCAATCTGTTACACACACACACACACCAAAAAAAAAAAAAAAAAGAAATTCAAGAAAGCCATGGAGGGATTTGGTCTGCACATGCTTGTTGGCAGATGGTTTATGGTATTTGCTTCACTTTTAATCTTGTCTGTAGCAGGTGGCACATACATATTTGGTTTATATTCAGAAGAAGTAAAGATAGCACTAGGTTATGATCAAACAACCTTAAACTTGCTTGGGTTTTTCAAAGATTTAGGTGCAAATGTTGGAATTATATCTGGTTTAATCAATGAAGTAACACCACCATGGGTTGTTCTTCTTCTTGGTGCATTTATGAATTTTTCTGGGTATTTTTCTATATGGCTTGCTGTTACAGGGAGATTAAGTAAACCAAAAGTTTGGCAAATGTGTTTTTGTATTTTTATTGGTGCAAATTCACAAACTTTTGCCAATACTGGTGTTATAGTGACTTGTGTTAAGAATTTCCCACAAAGTAGGGGAATTGTTATTGGATTATTGAAGGGGTTTGTTGGATTAAGTGGTGCTATACTTACACAATTATATCATGCTTTTTATGGGAGCAATGGGAAATCTTTGATTTTGCTTATTGCTTGGCTTCCTGCTGTTGTGTCTTGTGTTTTTCTTAGAGTTATAAGGACTATGCAGGTGACTAGGCAAGAAAATGAGCTCAAAATTTTTTATCAGCTTTTGTTTATGTCACTTGGTTTAGCTGGTTTTCTTATGGCTATAATTATAGTGCAAAATAGGATTCATTTTACTAGTGTTGGTTATTGGTCAACTGCTGGTACAATTCTTGTTTTGTTATTTGCTCCTATAATTCTTGTTGTTAGAGAAGAATTGAGATTATGGGGCACGAAGAAACAAGATTTGAGTCAGGATGTTGAGATTAAAGTTGCTGAAATTGAGACACCACTTCAGTCATCAGCAACTGTTGTCCCGATTAATGATCAGAAAGAGCCTGTTTCTTTCTTTCAAAATGTGTTTAAGCCACCGGAGAGGGGTGAGGACTATACGATATTGCAAGCAGTTCTCAGTATTGACATGTTGATTCTGTTCATTGCTACGATATTTGGAGCAGGGGGGCTTTTGACAGCTATGGATAACTTAGGCCAAATTGGTAAAGCCTTAGGTTATCCTAAAACAAGTATCACTACATTTGTGTCACTTGTGAGTATATGGGGTTATCTCGGGCGAGTTGGTTCTGGATTTGCCTCTGAGATTTTCCTGGAGAAGTACAAGTTCCCCCGTCCTTTGATGCTGACAATAGTGCTGTTTCTTTCTTGTGCCGGTCATGTTTTGGTTGCATTTGGCGTGCCAAATACTCTGTATATTGCTTCTGTGCTAATGGGGTTATGTTTTGGTGCTCTATGGCCATTGATATTCGCTATCATATCTGAAATCTTTGGCCTTAAGCACTACTCCACATTGCTCAACTTTGGTGGTGCTGCTAGCCCGATCGGAGCCTACATTTTCAATGTTAAAGTAGCTGGTAATTTGTATGACAGAGAAGCTTTAAAGCAAATGGCAGCTCATGGGTTCATTAGGAAGCCCGGTGAAGACTTGCATTGCACTGGAGTTGAGTGTTATAAGTTATCTTTCTTGATAATTGCAGCATCTACTTTTGTCGGGTGCATTGTTTCATTGGTTTTAGTAGTCAGAACATTCAAGTTCTACAAAGGGGATATTTACAAGAAATTTAGAGAACAAGCTAAAGCCTTGGATGCTGCTGAGTCTCAGTCCAGAACAAATGGTGACGCTCCATCATAGAACATTCATAGCTGCAATTTGCCAATGCCTTTTGAGTGTGTTATTCACTCTGATATGTGATTATAGTTTTGACATCTTGTGCTTAATGCTGATATCAGTATATGTACAAGGGTTTGAAGTGTATACAAGATTTACAAGTTGAATTTTATGTTGCGCAATGGAAGATCTGTTTAACTAAAGTTGTGTAGAAACAAAGTTTAGAAAGTCGATTAGAAGCCTCAGAAAATCAGGCAGCGGTACTACATGCATAGAGCTCGAATCAGTTTCCCCCGTTATTGTAAAAGCTCCCACTTTTGCGGAACAGATTCCAGCCTCGTTAGCTACATTAGAGGTTGTTCATGGACTGTTTGCACTCATGGCTCCATTCCAATAGTTCAGGTTGTTATTAGTAAAAAATTCAGCCTGCTCTTTCTTGTTCTTCATTTTTTTCATGTCATTGACAAGTTATAGACTACAATATAATCAAGGCATCGACCAGTGTAGGCTTATTATGTCGATTGCAGAGTATGTTGTGGTAGGTGGTGATTTACATGGGTGAATGGAATGAGACTTCAAACTGATGGAATAGGAAATCTGTAAGGTGACGGTGCTCTTATCATATAATGACTTGGTTGCGAGCGTAACCTTTAGTCTCACGTTGTTTATCTAGTTTTAATTAGACACATAGTCTAAGAAAATACGGGTGATTTTGAGTCTTGTGACTTTAAACTAAAGATATGACAAGTGCACTGAAATGTTTTTATATCTTCGTCCTTGTTTGAGAATGGTAAAAATCCTGATAAATGGTTTTAATAATAAAGCCTAGTACTGTACAAATTCAAATTAATTGGAGCTGCAAAACATATATCAGACATTGGGTGGAAAACAAAAATATAAAACCGAAATAAGGCTTCTGTGCGAACCATAATATGTCAGGATCATGCTGCAATCACAGCTGCAAAAGGATACATAACAGAAAAAACAGTTCCCTGTATTTTCCAGCTCTGAATTTGTCATCCACTACTAACCAAAATATAGAAGAAATCACTGTAGTGCTAGTTGTGTATTGATTGGGGCACAACATTAAGATAAGATATTGTAGCAGTAAGGAACATAACCAAAAATACAACAACAATGTAATCGTTGGCTCGGGTAGAAGCGGAGAGGGTTCAATATTTGAAGAAAACCTAGTCGAAGGGGTTCAACACCTACTATAGATATATAAAAATAATTTTACTCATGCATAAATGATATAGTACTATTTTTCTACCAAAGGGCTGGCTCCGCCTTGGTCGGTGAGGTGGGGGTTAGAGTATATGCAGTTCATGCCACTACCTCAGAAATAAGGTAGAGACTGATTCATAGACTCCGAACTAGAGATAAAAATAGTTAAAAAAAAGACATATAATAGCAAGAAATAATAGATGGTAACATATACATAACCAAAAGTGCAAGATCCAAAAATGACTTTCACCATTCTTTTTGAATGCGTCATTCATAATTGAGCTCATCCTTCTCTAACTAATAATAGGACCTGTTTACACAATTGCTTTACATGGGCCATCCACCATGACGATAACAGTACAGGTCCTACGAAAAGTGACCCAATCAATTCACAGCGCCCGCAATTATATGGTTGATGATTATTCGAATCAGTAAACTCCACTCACTAATTTTTGAATTTCTCGAATGGTTATTCAAGTTTAGAAATTTATAATTTTTTGTTTTTGCTTAAATAAACTTCGAGTCAAGTTAATAATTTTTATTCTATAAATATTTTTTTTCACCACGTAATATTTTTATTTTTCACTCACAACTTATTCAATTAATATTTAGTCAGGATAAATAAAACTTTCAGCAAATAAAAAGTTCATTGCTTTGAGGACCAAAGAGTTGAAGAAAATTGGTCAATAGTTAGTTGTTTTCCACAATCACTAATGTACAATCAGACGAACCCAGTCTACTTGTCGAATAGGTACGAATGTTGGTTATAGTTTATCCAAGATAATCAAGACTCGATTCTACTTAAAAATTGATACTTCCAACATAAAAACAAAAGACCCCAAGCCACATACGAAGGACAAACAGACAAGCGTATGATAAAAAGGCAAAAGCTAATTGATTGACTGTGTAAGGAATACAAATATGAACTACCTATCTATCTTTGGCGTCGATGTTATTGATTCCTTTGAGACCATTGTTTCTTCATCATGATCAATAGAATTACTTTGCTCTCTGAATTTCTTATATATATCACCTTTGTAAAATTCCCTTGTTCTAATAGCCAAAACAAGTGAAACAACACAACTTATTAATGTAGCACGAGTAATAACCAAAAAAGCCATTTTATAACACTCTACACCAATGCATATCAAATCTTCACCAGCACCTCTAGTCAATCCTTTAGCTCTCATATGTTTCAACGCCACTTTGTCATACAAATGACCTGCAACTCGAACATTGAGTATATATGCACCAAAAGGGCTAGCTCCACCACTCAAATTGTACAAAGTTGAGTAGTATTTTAGCCCAAATAATTCCGATACAACGGCGAAGATCAACAGTCATTGTGCTCCGAAACAGAACCCCATTATGATTGAAGCAACATAGAGGGAATTTGGTACCCCGAACGCGATGAGAAGGTGCCCGATAGATGACAGGAGGAGGACTAATGTGAGCATTAACGGACGACGGAACTTGTATTTTGATAAGAAGATTTCGGACACAAAGCCCGAGACAACACGCCCGAGGTAGTTCCATATACTGAGTAAGGACACGAATGTTGTGATGCTCGTTGAAGGATAGCCTAGCGCCTTCCCAATTTGGCCTAAGTTGTCGATCGCTGTCAGTGTCCCGCCTACCCCAAAAGTTGTCGTTGTAAACAGAATCAAGAAATCTGTTCAAAATATGTATCAAAAATAAAAAAGAAGGAATAAATATTTTTATTAGTTTATAATTATTAGAGACTTAGTGACTTAGAAAATAGTTGTCCGTTGGGACATATCATAATGGGTGATGATCCACTAAGTCGTATCTTGTATTATAGCATGCCCCTATTGTTCAAGTAGGAGTGTTGAAAATATGACTTAGAAATTAGTTGTTCCTTTATTATTTGAATAGGAGTTAGTTATTCCAATTTAAATTGTAGTATAGTTTAAAATTTAGCTATAAATATATGTTTGAGTTATTAATAAAATACCTACTTATGTGACTTAGGAGTTAATTGTCCCTTTATTATTTGAATAGGAATTAGTTATTCCAATTTAAACTGAAGTATAGTTAGAAATTTAGTTATAAATACATGTTTTGAGTTATTAATAAAAAAAAAATCCTTTGACAATACTATTGCCGTATTTTATTTTCTCCAACTCTTTCCCGGTTATTTCTCCAATTTCAAAGCTAAAAACCAACAATTGGAATCAAAGCCAATTTCTTAAGGGATCTGTGAGATGAATTCTGAAAACAACTTTTCTTAAATAACTCATCCTGTCTTTGATGGTGAGAATTACCGTCTTTGGGCAGTAAGAATGGAGACTTATCTTGAGGCTTTGGATTTTTGGGAGGCCGTGGACGAGGATTATGAGGTTCTTCCGTTGCCTGATAATTCCATGGTAACCCAGATCAAAAGCCAAAAAGAAAAGAAAATCAGAAAATCAAAGGCAAAAGCAACTTTGTTTGCTAGTCTGTCTCCAATAATTTTCATGAGAATTATGACCTTTAAATCACCAAAAGAAATTTGGGATTATCTGAAGGAAGAATATACATGAGATGAAAGAATACGAGGCATGAAGGTGTTGAATCTAATAAGGGAATTCGAATTGCAAAAGATAAAGGAATCTGAGACTGTCAAAGAGTACTCAGACCGTCTTCTTGACATTGTTAACACGGTAAGATTGCTTGATACAAAATTTAAAGATTCAAAAATTGTTGAAAAAATTCTTGTTACAGTGCCTGAAAGATATGAAGTATCAATAACTATCTTAGAAAATACAAAAATCTGTCCAAGATTACCTTGGCAGAATTGTTAAATACATTGTAGGCGCAAGAGCAAAGGAGGCTTATGAGGCAGGATGATATGGTTGAAAAAGCTTTAGCAGCCAACCACAAAAATCAAAGCAAGGGTAATAATTCAAGAAAAAATTACCCACCTTGTCAGCACTGTGGCAAAATAAGTCATCCTCTATTTAAATGTTGGAAGAGACCATATGCACAATGCAAGATTTGCAATCAACTTGGCCATGAAGTCGTAATTTGCAAAAACAAATCTCAAAATTATGAAGCATAGAAGCCCAAGTCACCAAAAAAGAAGAAGGTCACTTATTTGTGGCAACATCTTCAACCAAGAAATCTGATTTTTGGATAATTGATAGTGGTTGTACAAACCATATGACATATGCCAAAACTTTTTTTAAAGAGTTTCTGCCTTTAAAAAAATAAGAAAGTCAAAATTGAGAATTGTGACTATATTGTAAAAGGGAATGTTGCAATCAAAACAATTTCAGTTGATATAAGAGGCCAAAGTTTCTTATTTAATCCAACAGAAGATGCACACAAGCCATGCAAGAACAAAGATGAACTGACAGATTTATTCAAGAGGTCAAATTTAGCTGAAGCTGAGACAATTTCTGATTCAAGGAGGAGTTTTGAAAATATGTATCAGAAATAATGAAGGAATAGATATTTTTATTAGTTTATAATTATTAGAGACTTATGTGACTTAGGAATTAGTTGTCCCTTTATTATTTGAATAGGAACTAGTTATCTCAATTTAAATTGGAGTATAGTTAGAAATTTAGCTATAAATACATGTTTTGAGTTATTAATAAAAAAAAATTTCTTTGACAATACTATTGCCGTATTTTATTTTTCTCCAATTTTTTCCCTGTTATTTCTCCAATTTCAAAGCTAAAAACCAACAAAATCTAAGCTGAAAATCGCTTGTAGTATCGTGTAGTCCTCACCCCTGGGTGGTGGCTTAAATACATCGCTGAAACAAGAATTTGGCTTTAGTTCACTAATTTATGGTTGTGGTTGATTTTGTGATGCTAGTTGAACAGAAGACGGAGTTTCTGCGACAACTTTGACTTGTGGAGGATCATGTAAGATTTGTTGCTTACGTTTCCACAAGTAAAACTCTTATTTGAAGACGAGAACTAATGGGGCAAAGAGCAAAATTAGTACTACAGCAGCACTTCCTGCATATTCAAGCCTAGTGAAACTTACCTTATTTTGGACAACAATGACAACCATTTTAAAACCAGCAAGGCCAAGTTAAATGAACAGAAGTTTGTAGAAAATTCAAAGCTCGTTGGCCTGTCTATCCACCTTCAAAACCCGAACAGTTCGGAGAAAAAAGCAAGAAACAACTGAAGGAAGCCAACCAATTAACAAAACAAGTGACTTCACATCATTTCTGTAGAAAGCATGATACAATTGTGTGATAATCGCGCCACTTATACCAACAAATCCCTTCAACAATCCAAGAACAATTCCCCTGCTTTCGGGGAAATTCTTGACACAAGTGACTAATACACCAGTATTACCAAATGTCTGAGAACTTGCACCAATGCATATGTAAAAACACATTTGCCAAACAGGAGGTTTAGCTATGCGTCCTACAACAGTAAACCATCTCATGAAGTAACCAAATAAATTCATGATTGCTCCCATGAACAAAACCACCCACGGCGGAGTTACCTCGTTGATAAATCCAGATATCATTCCAACATTACCACCTAAGTCTTTGAAGAAACTTAGTAAGTTTAAGGTTGTTTGATCATAGCCTAATGAGGATTTGATCTCATTGCTATAAAGGCTGAATAAGTAAGTTGCACCAGCCATTGACATAATTAGAAGACAAGCAAAGACCATGAACCATCTGCTCATGAGAAGGTGGATACTAAAGCCAACCATATTAGCTTTGCAGCCACCATTTTCAGTTAACTTTGCCATTACCAATGGAAACTTATCTAAGTGAGAGAAAAAGGACTTGTGCTCTCTACAACTAAAAACACTTGGTATTACCATACTGAGGTCGGGTTCTTATATACAACAAATATTAGCTATGCGCCTACACCTCAATCCCAAACAAATTGTGGTCGACATTAACCATCAGGTTAACCAAGATATATATACGAAAGCATCGTTAAAATGTGGGAGACAAGTTAGTAGCTACAACATGTAAAGACAACATGCTAAATGTAGAACTTTCTAAAGCTTGGTACCATATATAACTTAAATTCTCTATATAAATGTGAAAGAGCTTAAGATTCACTGATAGCATTACTCTTTTTTTTAACATTGTCAGTGTATATAATTTATAAAGTGTTTGACCAAGCTTCTAGAAAGTTGAAAGAGATAATTTTTTACCAATATTTATATGGCAAAATGATCGTCTGACCCCTGTATTATGTCGATTTTGTAAGTTGAACACTTCTACCTATATGTTTTTCATCTGACCCCTAAACTACATAAAATTCAATATTTTAAACCCTTTGACTGTTGACCTGATCTATGTGGCAATAAAATTGCTGACTAGGCTAAAACACGTGTAGTCACGCGTGTATGAGCGAGTGAAGAACATTTTTTTAGCTTTTTAAATTTAAAAATAATATTTTTAAAAAATTTAACATTTTTTCAGCTTTTTAATTTTAAAATATTTTTAATAGTTTTAAAAATAATATTTTAAAAAAATAAAATAAAAAAAGGCCCTCCCCCAACCCCGTCCAGCACCCCACCCCCACCCCCTCCCTCACCATCCCCCACCCCCTCCCCCACCGTACCCCACCCCATCCATCAATCCACCACCGCCCCTACTCCATCCACCAGTCCACCATCGTTTCCCACCCCATCCAGCACCCTCCCCGTCCCTCACCCTGTTCCCCCGTCCTCTACCCTCTCCTCATCCCCAACCCCATCTTCCACCCACCAAGCAACACAACCACCACCACACTAGCGCTTCCCCCCTACTGCAACATCACAAAACACCATGGAATCAATTCAAACCAAACACCATGAATCAATTAAAAAAAAAAACCCTCAAATTTCAATTGCATTTCAATTTTACCATGGAATCATATTCTACTAACAAAATCTCAAAGACATCAATTACCCTTAATTTGTCTGATCAAACAAATTCAAGAAGAAGAACACAAAAAAATCTAAAATTTCACACTAAATAACTAAAACCATCAATATATAAAATGGTTCTTATGGATCTTGAATTCATATGATTTTTTTTTTATATAAAATCTAACAATTTTAACTATTTTTTTTTTAATTCATTAGAAGTAGAATATATTGGCTGGTGTTTATAAAGAAAAGAAGAAGGAGAAGGAGAAGGAGAAGGAGAAGGAGGAGAAGGAGAAGAAGAAGAAGAAGAAGAAAGAGAGAGAGAAGGAGAATACGAATCGGGGAAAGAGAAAGAAAAGGGAAAGAGAGAGAAGAGAGGAAGAAGGTTGGGGGAGATTGCTTTTATTTATTTATTTATTTTTATATTTAATATTTTTATATATAAAAATGACGTGGAAGATGACATGGCAGCTGATGTGGCGAGAGTGTATTACACTCACCAAAAAAGTGTTTAAAATGTTGCTTTTTAGTGGGTTCAGGGGTCCAGATGACAAACATGTAAGTTGAAGTGTCCAATTTACAAAACCGACATAGTACAAGAATCCAGAAGATCATTTTGCCTATTTATATTTATCAATCTATGTCATACTAATTTAAGGTAGAATCTATAATCTATAATCTATATCTATATTTATAATCTATAATCTATCTATAATCTATATCTATAATATATTAAAAGTATTAAGACCCTTAGAAATATGATTTGAACTTTTTGCCCTCCATTAAAACTCTTTACAATAGACCAAATCGTCTTTTCACTTATTTTTTTAGTTATTATTTAATTATGTTTATAATATTGAATTATGACTTTTAAACCTAAGAAATTAAGGAATCCTAAAATATATGGTTATAAAATAATGGAAAAAAGACACTCTATGACCTTTTTAAAAAATAATAGCCCAAGTTTGGGCATTTGAACATTTAATGTCCAGTCGGGTAAACAAATGTCATTTTATGGTCATTTCCTAATCTTTCCCAATTTAGGTTATTTTGGTCCACGTAGTCCAGTCCATATACAATATTGATACATTCTATATACAATACTCAACTTGGGCAATTTGACCCTTTTAGAAATATTTTAATTTTTTTTTTGCTATAAATTTTTTAATTAAATTTATTCTGCTTTTTTTTTTTATTGTTTAGAAATAATAATTAAATTATATAAAAATGATATAATTATTAAATAAAATATGTATCTATATAAGATATATGTATAGAAATTGTATAGTTCTAATATAGAAATTGTATAAAAATTATACAATTAAGGTATAAAATGTGTAAAAAAAAATGTACAGTTATTATATAAATTGTGTATCAAAATCGTATAATTTTCGTATAAAATATTAATATATATAAGATTTGTATAAAAACTGTATAAAAGGTGTGTAGAAATGGTATAGAACAAGCCAATAATTGAAATGCCTAGAAAGTGAAATTTAAATTTCATGGCTATTTTCATGAAAAAAGTTTAATTTGAAGTGTCGTTTCTGTCTTTTCCCCTAAAATAATACTATGATAAGACTCCTAACATATATAAATAATGACATGTACAATCACGTGTAATTTTATAGGCCAAATCCATCGGTGGCCCCCTAAACTTGGCACAAACTTTCACTTAGGCACCTCAAGTGGATGTTGTTCATCTTAGGCACCTAAATCAACCATCAATTGTGTCATTTTGACATTTTTTTGACAATCAGTTGATTTTATCAAGTGTGTGTAATACACACATTTGCTGACATGGCGTACGACCAATTAACAAAATCCATGTGGCGTTCTTTTGTAAAATAATAATTTTAAATAATTTATAATTTAAAAAATTAATTTTTAAATAGTTAACTTAAATTTTAAATTAAAAATTATTAAATAAATAAAACTCCACCCCCGCCCCCATATCATCTTCTCTAAGTACCCCGCCCCAACCCCCAACATCATCTTCTCCAAGTACCTCCCCACCCCATCGCCACCACCCTAAGATTACTTTCTCCAAATACCGTACCTTTTGCTGCAACCCCACCTCCTACCACTACCCACAAATTAATGCTGCAACAACGCAACCCTCCATCTCAATCATCTTCTCTAATGCCTCATTTCGAAAATTGTTTTCTTCAGAACTACTTCAGATTTCTTCATTGACGATGGTCATAAGTGAATGCAATAGCAAAATCATCATGGTGGCACCACTTTTCTTTTTTGCTTTGTTCAAAATACAATAAATTTGAGCAACCCATTACTGCAAAAACAACATACCCATAAATGGGGTCTGTGAAAAGTGTCTACAACATTATCCTTCAATAATCAATTTGGGTCGGGAAATTCATTACGGGTTTTCATTGAAATTTTTAGCTCTGAAAATTGAGGTGTCAGAGAAATTGAAATTTTTTGTAAATGGGTGTTGCCCATCTCTACCTTGCCAATGAATTCACCATTGATGACCAAGAAAAAACCTTTCAATGTTGAAATATTTACGAAAAATAATAATGAACAAAATGATCAAAAAAAGAATGAGGTTTCGAAGAAATTGGAATTTTCTGTAAAGGGTGTTGCTCATCTCTTCCTTGCCATTGAATTCACCATTGATGACCAAGAAAAAAATTTACAACATTAAAATATCTACCCAAAAATAGTAATGAACAAAAATGGTACAAAATGGTCAAAAAAAGAATGAGGCTTCGGAGAAATTAGAATTTTCTGTGAGGGGTGTTGCTCATCTCTTCCTTGCCATTGAATTCACCATTGATGACCAAGAAAAAAACTTTCAATGTTAAAATATCTACCCAAAAATAGTAATGAACAAAATGGTCAAAAAAAATTAAGAAGAAGCATAGTTTTTTAATTTTTTTCGGATAAATAAGGAGCTTTACGCGCTCATGGCGAGTGTTACACACTCGCCATGCCATGTCAACGAAAAGTGTCAAATAACACAATTGATGGCTGATTTAGGTGCCTAAAATGAACACCGTCCACTTGAGGTGCCTAAGTGAAAGTTCGTGCCAAGTTTAGGGGGCTATCGATGGATTTGACCAATTTTATAATCATGGAAAGTCCATAAGAGGCCTGCACGGCCACAGGTCCATTGAGAATGGAATTAGTGTTTACCATACAAATTTTTCTAAATTTTATTTTAAGTTTAATTGTAGAATTAGATTTTTACCCAAATTAAATTATTAAAATTATTATTTTAATCAAAGAAAAAAGGTTTATAGATAATTTTATAAAAAGGATAGTCAGAAAATTCCATAACACAATTTTTTGATTCATGAAAAAGTTTTCATTATGAGAAAAGTTCTTCTAAAGAGTTAAGGCGTTCTAAAATAAAATTATCCTTTTTTACTTTTTTTAATTATTAAAAAATTAAAGAGTCTTAAAATATATGATAATAATTAAGCGGCCCAAAAATATTTTTTTTATTATATTGAATAAAGAAAAGTAAAAGTTAATTAAGAAGAGAAAAGATGTAAAATTAATTTTCTCTTTTTACTGAAAAAGTGTTCTCCTTCAATATATATATATCTTCACACGTTTTTGGGTTAATAATAGAATCTATATCTATATCTATAAGATACAATCTATCTATAATCTATAATCTATATCTATATCTATAATCTATAATCTATAATATATTAAAAGTTTGAAGACCCTTAGAAATATGATTTGAATTTTTTGTCGTTCATTAAATTCTTTACAATAGACCAAATCATCTTTTCACTTATTTTTTTAATTATTATTTAATTATATTTATAATATGAAATTATGACTTTTAAACCTAAGAAATAAACGACTCCTAAAATATATGATAATAAAATAATATATGGTAAGACTCCTAATATATATAAATAATGACATGTATAATCACATAAATTTTACAATTATGGAAAGTTCATAAGAGGACTGCACGGTCACACGTCCATTGAGAATGGAATTACTGTTTTCCATACAAATTTTTCTAAATTTTACTTTAAGTTTAATTATAGAATTAAATTTTTACCCGAATTAAATTATTAAAATTCTTATTTTAATCAAAGAAAAAAGGTTTATAGGTAATTTTATAAAAAGGATAGTCGGAAAATTCCATAACACAATTTTTTGATTCAAGAAAAATTTTCATTATGAGAAAAGTTCTAAAAAATTAAGGAATTCAAAAATAAAATTATATTTTTTATTTTTTTTTAATTATTAAAAAATTAAAAAGTTCTAAAATACATGATAATAATTAAACAATATGGAAATAATTTTTTATTATATTGAAAAAGAAAAGTAAAAGTTAATTAAGAAGAGAAAAGATGTAAAATTAATTTTCTCTTTTTACTGAAAAAGTGTTCTCCTTCAATATATATATCTGCACACATTTTTGGGTTAATAATAGAAATATGATATAGTGTTTTATTTTGGTCCATTAATGACAAACTGACATCTATGTTTAAGGGAGGTCGCTATTTTTTTTTTTTTTAAAATAAAGATCTAATATTTATGGAAGAAAATATATTTTAATATAATTGTATAATATTATTCTATTTGATTCAACTCATATTTGTATATAAGTATAGCTTTTATATTTTTATATGAGATTGACCATGGGTGTTTACACTTTAGGTAAAAATCAATCCAAATCGAATAAATTCAATAAATTGAGTTTTATTTGGTTTGATTTTGTATTTTTAAAAATTGATAATAGTTGAATTAATTTCGATTTTGTTCAAAATAATCGAGGAAATAATTAAATTTTAATTTAAATAATCAAAGGCTACACGTGCGAGGCACGTGGGTTTAGACTATATATATATATGTGTGTGTGTGTGTGTATAAGACCCTTAGAAAAGTGATTTGAATTTTTTGCCCTTCATTAAAATACCATGTAATAGACAAAATCGTCTTTTCACTATTTTTTTATATTTAAAACAGAAAATTTATTTAAATTTAATCATTAGACCTTTCCTTAATTGAATTAAATTATATACTTAAATTTAGAGTGACAAAATTCAGAAATAGCATACTTATTCTCTTAATTATGAGTTTTATAGCAACAGTTTCATGATTACATAATATAGCAAGTTGTATTTTGTATTTTTACAAACCGTTGCTACAAAAATACAAATATATATGATTTTTACTGCCCTTATTGTCACACCCCTTTTTTAACCGAAAAAGATTCATTTTGGGTT
>NC_061120.1:204676567-204683945 GCF_002878395.1 Capsicum annuum
TATCCAATTCGACCTATCAGGATACTATCAAGTTCGATATCAATGAATCAAAACAACAAAAATCATTTTTATCAACTTTTAACTTTCGCCCCACAACAATCAATTTTAATTCTCAAACGAGATATCATTTCATCACATAATCCATAATCAATCCACAATGAAGAGAATCAAATACCGAACCAGAACAACAATAATTCACATCATCACGAATCAACCAACACACAATATTAAAATCAATGCATCGGATACCATCAACAATAAAACAAAAAGAGGTAAAGAGTAGAATTGAACCTCGATGGCGATTTTATTCCAAATATCAATCAATCAAAAAGACAGAATCCACACACCAAAGAACCTCAATTCGAACCTCGACTATGAACTTGCCAACTCGATCAAAACCCCCTAAAACAGCGGAGAAAACCACAAAAAATAAAACCCAAAGCTCAAATTTTGAACTCAATTTGCAACGAGTCTCGTCGGATTTGCTATTTTTGGTGAAGTTCGAACTCATCAAAGTTTCGATGGATCTCGACAGTCAGCGAAATAATGTTTCTAGGTGAGATTTCACCAAAAATGGAAGTGGGTTTTACCGGTAGGCTCGGCTATTGATTTCTGGTGGAGGTGAGCTGTTTAACCATTGATTTATGATGGGTTTGTGGGTGATTTGAGCTAATTTCAACTGAGATCGGTGATGAGGGCCCCTTTTCGATGAAGGACGTCATATCGATGTTCTCCGACGACTGTGTCGCCAGAACAGTAACCAAACGCGACTCTACCTCCTCTTTCGATCCTCACCTCTACCTCTCACTCGATTTCACTCTCTCCCTCTCTTTTTGGTTTCTCCCAATTTCTCCCCCTCCCTCTCGTAGCTCTCTCTCTTTTCAATCATGACTGTGTGTGTGCGTTGAAGCTGTGTGTAGTGTATGTGTTGTGAGGAAGAAGAAAGCTAAAGAAAATGGTGTATCTGCTCTTGTCAATTTCTTGCCCACTAAGAAGAAGAAAAAGAAATGATGTATATATTGAATTCAAGAAAATCCAAGCCTTTTTCCTTCTGTGGGTCCCTCTGAATTGAATGAGAATTGGGAATCCTCCCTCCGTGGGTCCCTCCCAAGTTGTTGTGTGTGCATGATAAAAATGAAAACAAGAAGAAACAAAATAGTGGGGTCCATGAGTGAGGTGTGCATATGGAAGTTTCCTTGAAAGTTGATTTTCTCAATTCTGTTAAGGGAATATGCTTGTGGACAAGAAAAGAAAAGGGTGAGGGTCACGTGAGAGGGGTGGGGTAGTAGGTGATTAGGATAAAGTTTGTTATGATAAGGTTAAGGATTTATTGAATTTTTATTTTTTTTTTGTATTTTTATGGGATTATCATGTAGATGATGGTACACGGTAGGATAAAATAAAAATGGGTAAAAGTGATATCGGGGAGGGACGAAATTAAGTGTCTACATCATGCCCCTTTTGAATGTAAACATGCAGTGTTTTCAGACAAAGAAGTAGACAACAAAACAAAATTTTGTCTCGACCAATATTCAAAGGAAGAAATAGAAGGAAGAAGGACAACTGAGTCCTGACTTAGGACAACCTACCTACCCAAGTTATAGAGGAATGAAGTGACGAGTATCTCAAAGGATTGGAGAGAGAAGAACTATATTGAGTTGGAGAGTTGAGTGAGGTTCCATCGAGATTCCAGTCCGCGGCTCTGTCATTACATCAAAAATAAAAATTACAAGTTAAAACATAAATGAAATTACAAAATCCTATCTACGCAGCTTCTTTGGGACTCTTGACTTGAATTTCATCACTCTATTCTTCAGGCGGGCTCCTGACTTGCAATTTCTTCACTTGTTACTTGGTTTTCAATTGCTTCACCTTGTTGCTTAACTTTTCATTTATTCTCCCTGTGCTTCGGGCAAGCTCCCGAAATCACATCAAAACTAAAAAAAGAAAATTATCCCAAACAAAGATTATTATAAAAAGAAATTCCATTTGCCAAAAAACTAAAGTTCCAAAAACAGAAATTAAACTTTTTTTTGCCCCAGTTTATTATCAGAAGACTTTTGGGAAAGTCATATCATACCTACTTGCATGTTGCAAAAATGAATCAAGACTTTGATCAAGAAATGCATCTCTTGAGAGTAAAATTGAATAACCAAGACTAGGAAGTGTGTCTCCTAAGAATTAAAGTGAGGAATTCTAACTAGAAAGTGCGTCTTCTAGAGATACAAGTTTAAGTTAAAAAGTGTGTCACTTGACAAATGAAAACTAGCAAGGAAGTGCGTCTCCTAAGGATTAAGTGCAATAACTCGACTAGAAAGTGCATTTTCTAGAAATCAAGGGGACTAACTCGACTAGGAGGTGCATCTACTAGGAATCAAGACTTAAGTTAGGAAGTGCATTACCCAAAAAGCAAAGTTCAAATTACCCAATCAAGGAAGTGCATCTCCTTATCAATATTGCTTGAATTATCAAAACAAGGAAGTACATCTCCTTACCAATGCCGCTTGAATTACCAAAATAAGGAACTACGTCTCCTTACCATTGCTGCTTGAATTACTCAAATAAGGAAGTGCGTCTCCTCACAAATGTCTCTTAAATTACTCAAACAAGGAAGTGCGTCTCCTTACAAATATTTCTTGAATTGCCTAAACAGGAAGTGCGTCTCCTTACAAATATTGCTTGAATTACCCAAACAAGGAAGTGCGTCTCCTTATCAAATCCTGCTTGAATTACCCAAACAAGGAAGTGCGTCTCCTTACAAATGTTGCTGGAATTACCCAAACAAGGAAGTGCCTCTCCTCACAGATATCACTTGAATTGTCCAAATAAGAAAGTGTGTCTCCTCACAAATGTCGCTTGAATTACCCAAATAAGGAAGTGCGTCTCCTTACAAATGTTGCTTGAATTGCCTAAACAAGGAAGTGTGTTTCCTCAACAAATATTGCTGGAATTACCCAAACAAGGAAGTGTGTCTCCTTACAAATGTTTCTTGAATTACCAAAATAAAGAAGTGCATCTCCTTACAAATATTGCTCGAATTTATCCAAAAAAGGAAGTGCGTCTCCTTACAAATATTTCTTGAATTAACCAAATAAGGAAGTGCTTCTCCTTACAAATATTGCTCGAATTGCCCCAAACAAGGAAGTGGGTCTCCTTAAAAATGTTGCTCGAATTTCCTAAACAAGAAAGTGCGTCTCCTTGCAAATGTTGCTTGAATTAACCAAACAAGGAAGTGATTCTCCTTACCAACACCGCTTGAATTACCAAAACAAGAAAGTGCGTCTCCTAACAAATGTCTCTTGAATTACTCAAACAAGGAAGTGCGTCTCCTTACAAATGTTGCTTGAATTACCCAAACAAGGAAGTGCGTCTCCTTACAAATACCGCTTGAATTATCAAACAAGGAAGTGCGTCTCCTTACCAATACTGCTTGAATTACTAAACAAAGAAATGCGTCTCCTTATGATAGCGCTTGAATTACCAAAATAAGGAAGTGCATCTCCTTACAAATGTTGCTTGAATTGTTCAAACAAGGAAGTGCGTCTCCTAGAGATATCGGATGATGTGTTTTACCATGGTTTTGATTACCAAACCTGTGCAACAATATTGTTTCCTGCATTTGAAGAAGTGAGAATATTACGGCCTTTGATGTTTAGGCTTTGAAATCCTTGTTTCGAAGGTAGCATGTGTTCCTGTTTCATACAAAGAAAGCTTGTTAGTTTAAAAACATGGTGGCTGGTCTGTGGCTTTGGCTTTCATGGCAATTGCTCTTACCCCTATCACATTAATCTTGCTTCCAACCATTAGCGTATGTCATTGACTTATTTCATCACTGATCCATACTTAGATTATTACGAGTGACTCTGAAATAAACATGGTATCTCTACTTTGTCATGCTCCTCAGATAAACCCCTGAACCTTGGTATTTCCATGAGTTCTCAGACTTGTCTGTTGACAAAATTTTTGTATGCCTTATTTCGGCTCATAATCATATCTTTTTCATGTGCTGGCCCTTTTGTCTTGCTTTGTTCAATTGAAGAAGCTGGTAGCCAATTTTGAGATCTTTTCTCATTTATTTTGATATGAACTTGACTCAAAGACAAGAGAAAAAATGGCAATGATTTTATTTGGACAACTGACTAAAGAAAAATAAAATACAAATAAAGAGAAGCGAGAAAAGACAATGAATGTCCCCATTTGAAATAAAGAAATGAAAATTTTATCTAAAAGTGACAGTCAAATCTAATGATTGTGCCATGCATTTTGGATCAAGCCGCCTGATCTTTCCATCCAAACTTTCTACCAATTGTTGTTGAGTTAATGACTCTGAAACTAAATTACTTGCTTAAACCCATTGCATTCGAAGAGCTCATTCAGCTAATGGCACATTGAAGGATTTTTGTCAACAAGCCTCTCTTATTTTTTTCTCAACTCACCATCGCCTTATGGTGCCCATGAGGGTTTTCACCAATAAGACTCTCTCATTTATTTCTCTCCTGATTTTTTATGCCGAGGAAGACGAGTAGTTCTTAAAATGTGTCATCACATCCATCGCGTGCTTAGCCTTAACATTCTCAAAGATTAATTCGAAGGTCTTTCTTTGGTTGTAACTTGGCTTTTGGATAGGGCTAGAAAGAAAGGATGGCATGAGGCCCAAACGACACTTGAAGTGGGGTGGGACTTACAACTTTTGAAATCGACTCAAACAATGAGGATTAACTCATGCCCCAGTTTCTTTTGACTGGGTGACGCTAAATTGTTTATTTGGTTTGACCGAGCCCTTAGTAGGGCAACCTATGTATCTCACCCCCGAGAGAGAAGAATCAGGTCATGCATAGTTCTGGCAGCTTGTTCCTTTGCTTGATTCTGATTTTTCCTTTTGTTGATATTCTTTTCTATTTAGGTATTCTGACTCTATTTGTCTTGACACTTTTCTCTTTTTGGACACATGTTTTTCTCTTCTTCTTTTGAAAACTGTTCTGATTCTAGTCTTTTGCTCGACACTTTTCTTTTGAATTTTACTGACTCTATCTTGAATCCAAAAGAGGGGTATGAAATAAAATAGAATAAGGCTCAAATGGGGTAAACAAAGTATGACACAATGTTTGGATAGCAGAATGAAATTCCTTCATCATATCAATCCTTGAAAATGTAAGTACATATCATGCAATATAAAATAAAAGATCAAAATTATTTGTGACACTTTAACAACACTAACTTCAACTAAGCATGTGTGCCAATTCTTCTTCTACCCTTGTCAAACATACAACTCCACTTTCTTTGTACATTCCTCATGCTGAAGGACTCATGATATCATGGAGCTGATTTTCTTTCTGTTCCTTTTGACATAGGATTGCACATTTACCACTTGACCTAATTAAGATATGTCTTTAAATTGATGACCAAGTTATTCTCACAATTCTCAAAATAATTGCCTTAATTTTCAAAGAAGGCTTCAACGTAATCACCAAATGCCCCAGCACTCTATCTATTTTCTCATATGCCCTCTTTTCTAACTTTAATCCTCTGATTCAATGTTCATGCTTAAACTGAATTTTAAGATCTGGCTGAAAATTTCACTAGCATGTCATATCAGTAGAGTCAACATAAAAATGTGCTATGTAAAGAAAACAAACAAACAACACATATTTAAAACACAAAGAAAAATGGGACACTTCATTTAGTTGAAACAAAAGATAGAAGGGTTTGAACATAAACAACAAAGGGACAAAACAAGATAGATCCCGAACTACAACCCTGAAATAATTCGGACAACAAAAAATAAAACGAAACAAACTACCAGACCTCTTCTTAGTAAGGAGAGGGGTGACTTCTCAATTGCTCAGCCTGACAAATTAGCGATTGGTTTAAATATCAGCATGACTAGAGCTTCCCTCACTGTTAATGTTTTGCACCATAATTGATCCATCTTGAATCATCTTTTCAATTTCTCTTTTCAAATCTCGACAATCTTCAATACTATGACCTTGAGCATCAGAATGATACACACAGCGTGCATTAGGATCAAAATTTCCTGAACGCCGATTAAGCGTGTGCCCAAGGAGAGGATTAATCATGCCCCTATGTCTCAATCTTTGAAACAAACATGCATAAGATTCCCTAATAGGAGTAAAATTATCCTTTTCCTTCCTCATCATTGCGAACTCTGGCCTCGGTTGAAACGTGGATTTAGAGGTTCCTTGGTAAATTTGTGGGGGTTGAGGATGATGTTGAGGGACAGGTGCATGCCATTTTGGATAAAAAGATGGATGGGTAAACAATTGTGCATTATTCAAAGGACATTGAGTAAGTGGAATGAAACTCTTTGGATTTTGAAAAGAGGAACCTTGTTGTAGATGAGTGAGTGGATTTGATATGTAAGCTCGAGATTGAGGCTGACAGTATTGGTGAGTTGGACCTCTTAAACTCTGCTTTGGCCCTGGCACGACAACGGGGGTGTTTTCCTTCTTATTTTCTTCAGTTTCCATTGATCGATTGCAATATCGTCCCAAATGTTTCACAGAATTATTCTGTCCATCAAGCTCCTCAAATTTTGATGTCTCAAAGCTTGGAAAAAGGTTAACACTTGAAAACATACCCCAGTTTTTATATGAAACATCTTCATATCCCACAAGTCCCAAGGAACTTTTCATATCATTTTCTACACCCTTAACCTTCCCAACCATTTTCTCGAGCTCTTCTAGCATGCTAGGCTTCTTAGTAAGAAATTTTGGCGGTCCACTAAACTTAACTGTAGGCTCAAGAGTATAACAATGATCATCAAGAGTATTGAATGTGGATTCACTAGTGGACTGGGGAAGCACAATTGTTGGATTGATTGCCAAAGTGGAAGCCTTAGTAGAAGGTTGAGTAACAAAAGCACAAACGATATGTGGTGCTGTGAATATGGTAGACTTATACTGAGGAGCTAAAGAAAGAGTGATGGAAGTATTGAGGTGAATTTGACGTGGAATGGATTCTGAGGCATGTTGTGGTGCATCAACAACAGTAGAAAACTGATTTTGCAATTTTGGTGGAAGACTCAAGGTATTTGTAGGGTCAAAAATGGGGAACGGGGGTGGAGGCAGCCCACTGACCCAAGCTCGGTACTTTTCCACCATTTGTTGTCTCAGTCTCAAATTCTCTTCCTTTAAACTCTCAATTTCCTGACTCTTTGTTTCATCCATGATGCCACTCTCTATATCTTTTTTGGACAAAACTAAACTTTCTTTGGATTTGGTGTGATATGGAGGACCAGCAAGGAAGCCACAACCCAACCACCTTAAACTAACTAAACAAGAGGCAACAAATATGTTAGAGTTCAACATTTTTATTCAAAATCTTTCTCTGTTAGAAAAGATCACCAAACCCAAGAAGG
>NC_061120.1:204686945-204735224 GCF_002878395.1 Capsicum annuum
ACCAAGTGGGTCCCGCTAGGTCTCCAATATGATGCACATAAGCATGACCTAAAGGCTGACCTACGTTGGATTCACTAACAACGCTGTTCGGGGGAACGTATGGTCGATAGTGGCTGCTTTGCTTTCCACCTACTCCATAACACCGACAGCTCCCCCCCTAAAATAAGGGTGACTCAACTAGAGGTCGTGTATAACACATATACTACGGACTTATTACAGAAAGAAGGCCTGGGGGTAGACACATGATGCCAGATATAAAAGCGGTAACACATAGGATAAATACTGTACACAAAGAGCATAAAAACATTCCACAATGATAAAACAATAACACAAAACAACACAAATAAATGTTTATACACCTATAGTGCCAAGCAAAATCGATACGACTCTAAAATAAGCTCGAATTCTGAACAAATCCCCAGCGAAGTTGTCAGAGCTGTCACACCCCTTTTTTAATCAAAAAAAATTCTTTTTGGGTTTGAAAGGGTTTTTATTATTAAGTGACAAAATAAAACGATTTGTTTCGAAGAAGGATTATTTTTACATTTGAAATCAGAGTTGCCACTTGGCATAATCTGGTGTGCCAAGTCACCATTGGAAAATCTTTTTCAAAACCATTTGACTCTTTAAACTAATTTGCGAACAGAGATTCCAGCTAAGGAATTCTGTTGACCGAGGGGAAGTTGTTACGCACCCCTCGATCCCGTGGTTCGACCAAGGTCGCTTGGTGGAGCGTATCGGCTAATTTTGACACTATGAATGTACAAACCACACAAAACACGTAAAACAATCAAACAAATAAACAAAACAAAAAGAATCAATAGTACAGTGTCCAGTCCAACTTATACAGTGCAAAATCAAAAAATGCAAAAATAAATCCTATCTAACATACACTAATACTAACTACGCTCCCGTGCTTTACCTGACGCCTCAGGCCTTCATCACGAATGTCCTCCAGGTTCAAAATACTTCAGGGCATTCCCCGGTGAATAAAGATATACAGATACTTCGGGGCATTCCCCGTCCAAATAGTACAATTGATCCAAAAGTGATAAAACAAAACCATTCAACACACATTTCAACATTCACCGCATTGAATCAACACATCACTCCTAACTTTTGCCTACCCGCACCTAAATATTTTGCCTATCCAATTCAACCTATCAGGATACTATCAAGTTCGATATCAATGAATCAAAACAACAAAAATCATTTTTATCAACTTTTAACTTTCGCCCTACAACAATTAATTTTAATTCTCAAACGAGATATCATTTCATCATATAATCCATAATCAATCCACAATCAAGGGAATCAAATACCAAACCAGAACAACAATAATTCACATCATCACGAATCAACCAACGCACAATTTTAAAATCAATGCATCGGATACCATCAACAATAAAACAAAAAGAGGTAAAGAGTAGAATTGGACCTCTATGACGATTTTATTTCAAATATTAGTCAATCAAAAAGACAAAATTCGCGCACCAAAGAACCTCAATCAAAAATCGACTATGAACTTGCCAACTCGATTAAAACCCCCTAAAACAGCAGAGAAAACCACAAAAAATAAAACCCAAATCTCAAATTTCAAACTCAGTTTGCAACGGGTCTCGTCGGATTTGCTATTTTTGGTGAAGTTCGAACTCGTCAAAGTTTTGATGGATCTCGACAGTCAGTGAACTAATGTATTCCGGTGAGATTTCACCGAAAATAGAAGTAGGTTTTACCGGTAGGCTTGGCTATTGATTTCTGGTGGAGGTGGGCTGTTTAACCATTGATTTAAGATGGGTTTGCGGGTGATTTGAGATAATTTTGACTGGGATCGATCATGAGGGACCTTTTCCGGTGAAGGATGTCATATCGATGTTCTTCGGGGACCGTGTCGCCAGAATAGTAACCAAACGCGACTCTACCTCCTCTTTCGATCCTCACCTCTACCTCTCACTTGATTTCATTCTCTCCCTCTCTTTTTGGTTTCTCCCAATTTCTCCCTCTCTCTCTCATAGCTCTTTCTCTTTTCAATCGTGACTCTGTGTGTGCGTTGAAGCTGTGTGTAGTGTATGTGTTGTGAGGAAGAAGAAAGCTAAAGAAAATGGCGTATCTACTCTTGTCAATTTTTTGTCCACCAAGAAGATGAAAAAGAAATGATGTATATATTGAATTCAAGAAAATCCAAGCCTTTTTCCTTCTATAGGTCCCTCTAAATTGAATGGGAATTGGGAATCCTCCCTCCGTGGGTCCCTCCCAAGTTGTTGTGTGTGCTTGATAAAATAAAAACAAAAAGAAACAAAATAGTGGGGTCCATGAGTGAGGTGTGCATATAGAAGTTTCCTTGAAAGTTCATTTTCTCAATTCTGTTAAGGGAATATACTTGTGGACAAGAAAAGGAAAGGGTGAGGGTCACGTGAGAGAGGTGGGGTAGTAAGTGACTAGGATAAAGTTTGTTATGATAAGGTTAGAGATTTATTGAATTTTTGTTATTTTTTTGTATTTTTGTGGGATTATCATGTAGATGAGGGTACACGATAGGATAAAGTAAAAATGGATAAAAGTGATGTCGGGGAGGGACGAAATTAAGTGTCTACACTTATGATCGATATGTATTTTGTATTTTTGCAAACTGTTGCTACAAAAATACAAATACATACAAATACATATGCTACAAAATGTAATTTGATAACGTGTTGTTATTTTTTGTAATTTAACACTTAAGTATGCTACTTTATGTATTTTTCTAATTTAATTTAGAACTTTAGAAAAAAACCCAAAAATTCCTAAAGAAAAGGGAGGAAAAAATTTGTAAGAAATTGCCTTATTCCTTTGTACCTCTAATATAATCATTAGACTTCTTTAATTGAATTAAATTATATACTTAAATTTAAAACTTAAAAAATAAATAAAAAATAAAATTAAAATACTAACATAAATAATTTACTTAGCAAAAATAAATATTATCATAAATAATTTATTACCATAATTATTTTTTACTTTTCAAAAAAATAAAAAAAATCCCATATTTAAGTAACAAAAAAAGATGTTGTACTTCTATAAATTGAATAATCTTTCTTCTACAACAAGTAATAGTACAACAAATTATTTTAATATGTTTGTAAGTAGCTTTGTTATTGAGTTTCTAACTTAATTTTTTGATTTAATATTCAAGTTTCAATTTTTTTTTCTATTGTGCGGGTGTAATTGATCAAGAATAACAAAACATCTTTTTATGTTTGTAAGTAACTTTCGTTATTGTATCTCTGACGTAAATCGTGATTTTCAATTTCGGGTTTTCTTTTTCATTACATTGAATTTCTTGATGATTTCTTTTTCTTTTATGCTGGTGTTATTGATAAAAAATAACAAAATATCTTTTTATGTTTGTAAGTAACTTCCGTTATTGAATCTTTGACGTAACTTCGTGATTTTCGATTCTTGATTTTCTTTTTCATTACTTTGAATTTCTTGATCATGAATAATGAATGTTCTTTATCGTTGTAAGTATAGCCTCGATTAAGATTTATTTCACACGCTAATCTAAAATTGATATTATTGTTAAAGGGAAAAGAATTATTGTATATTTTAAGTACAAAATCTTGTGATAAGTAAAAAGAAGCGAATACATTTTTTATGAATTGACGTAATATATACGTGCAATACACAAACTTTAGAGGCTTATTACTTTAAGATATTTTATTTTGAATCATTGAAGATGAAAAATTTTGTAAGATACAAAAAAAAAAATTCTTTATTTTCTTGTCATAGACAAAATAAAAAATTTACTGGGCACTTCAATAAACTTGACTAATTAGTATAATTTTTGTTTGTTTTTATTTGTTATTTTTTTCAAATATTTATTGTATTTTCTATGCTGATTTGTTGCCTATCTTTTTCTATAAAAGAATTGCTGTCGTTTTTGGAAGAAACACATAGCTGAAGAAAATGTAATAGTACAATTTAGTTGACTTAGTTTCTTGAGAAAATTGAAGGAAAGGTGTCTTTTAAGTCTTGAATGAAGGATTGGTGACATTGACCAACTTAAAGGGTCAAACGTCATTAGAAAAGTTGATTAAGTTAATTGTGGACTTGATTAATATTTTTAAAACTTTCTAATCCTTTTAAAAATACAAATCAACCCAACCCATACCCCTCTTCAATCCAAATCAACCACCCTCTCTCCTCTCTCTCTCTCGACAGTTTCTCTCAACTCTCTCCCAACCAACAATTCTGCAAAATTCTCCCTTCAATCCCCGACGACTTTTATCTCCGACGATAAATAGTTGGGCTTCGAGTTCTCCTCTTCAATTCAAATCAACCTATCTCTCATCCCTTTCTCGACAGCTTCTCTCAATTCTCTCCCAACCAACTGTTCTGCAAATTTTCCATTTCAATCCTCGGCGACTTTAACATCTGACTATAAATAGTTGGGCTTCGAGTTTCTTTTTGACTTCAACCTTTAATCGACGTGACATCCTTGCTCTCCGAACACAACAACTTCGAATTCTTCATCGTTTCTTTTTTTTTATATAGGTAAAAATTTATGGCCTTTTTAGTTTTGAAAAAAAAAAGAGGAACTTGAGCCAACTTCTCTTATAGTATTGGTTAACAATTTCAATATTTATTGCATTAATTTGAAATGCGGCCTTAATAAAACCCTAATTTCAGGTATTTTACCTCTTTTCTTTTTAAAGTGGATTATATTTTTTTTGTTGTTTGTTGCATTTTTTTGAAGTTTGATTTTTATTATTTGTGTTTATAAAAATAAGACAACAATTTGGGTTGATTTGTTCTATTCTCGTTCTTGGTAAAAATGGTGATATTGCTATTTTTTTGTTGAACAAATCGTGCTACTGTTTTTGTTTTCTCCAACAGATTATCCATCTAGTGCAACATATTAACCATCTGATGCAACAGATTTGTCATATAATGCAACAAATCAAGCATCTGATGTACCAGAGAAACCATCAGATTATAATTCTAATGCAAAAGATTAACCATATGTTGCAACAGATTAAGCATCGGATAAAAAATCTGATGCAACTAATTAACCATCTGATGCAACAGAAGAACCATCAGATTAATGATTCGATGCAACAGATGAACCTCTTGTTGGATAAAATCTTATCAATTCTTCCAATAGGAAATGCCCAAGACTTGATTTTTCCAATTGATCATTCATCTGCGGTGATAGATGAATCTATGTTGAAAGAAATGTAAACAATATTGACCGTTGATAGCTGTTCCAATAGATCACTCATGTGTTACAACAGATGTGTGACTTGTTGTACAGACCATTCATCTTTCTCAATAGTTGAGTGATATATTTTGTATTATCGCAATAGATTACTCAGTTGTTGCTACATGTTATTAACTATTCTGACAAATCACTCATATGTTGCAACAGATGTGTGATCTGTTGCACAGACCATTCATCTTTTTCAATATATGAGTGATATATTTTGTATTGTCATAACAGATTACTCATCTATTGCTATAGGTTATTTAAATGTTCCAACAAATCACTCATATATTGCAACAGATGATTTCATAATAGATGTGTGATCTGTTGTATAGACCATTCATCTTTCTCAACATATGAGTGATATGTTTTGTATTGTCGTAATAGATTACTCAGTCGTTGCTACAGGTTATTTATCTATTCCAACTGATCACTCATATATTATAATAGATGATGTTGCAACAGATGTGTGATCTGTTGTACAGACCATTTATCTGTCTTAAAATATGAGTGATATGTTTTGTATTATTGTAATATATTACTCATCCGCTGAAACAGATTGGTTATATACTGCAACAGATATACTACCTGGTACAACAGATCATTAATCTATTGTAACTATTATCTTACTGTTTGATTTACTGTTATCCTTTTTAATGATGCATTAATCAACTATAATATATTTTTTATGTTTTTGTTAATTTTAGATAATATGATTCCCAAAACAACAGAAACCGAATAAAGTCCAAGTAAAGGAACAAGTGAAGTATCTAGGCTACATCCACCACTCCATGAGCTAGATTTACAAGTGTTATCTCAATCGGGAGCAGAATATGATGAACATATGGAGGAGGAATATTTCAAAAGAGATAATGCAAATACTAATCGCCCTTCTATTGAAGAGTTGGTCAAAGTCTTCAACATTGATCGTTATCCTGTGAGAATGCAGTGCGATGGTGCCATAGATTTAACTGGTGATTTTGTGGAAAAATTTTTCGATGCCATAAGAAAAATACTTCGAGAACAAAAATTAAATGCTTATTTCAGGGACAGCTGCTTTGGAAAATTTCTTGATTTACCGGAGAACAACAATGCTCTTTCCAAATAAAAATGGTATATAAATTTCTCAAGCATAGGTTTATATATGAAAATAAAGATTAGATGGATAAGGTGTGGATAAATTATTGTGGCATGCCTATTTATTTTGGTTGGAAGGAGTTTGCCATAGTTACTAGACAAAAATGTTATCCTCTTTCTCAAGTTATACCTATTCTAATACCGAAAAGCACCCTGCACACCCAAAAATGGCAAAGGCAAGTCGTGTGATTGTGATGACCTGGTGTCTATTGTTGGTCCAAGTTTTAAAAACAAAAATTTGATAGAAGTGTTGAAAGGTAAAGAACTTTTAAAGAAGCACAATCAGTCGTTGTGTTTGGTTTGGTTTGTACATAATATTCTTTGGGGGAGAGACGTTAACAACAACATAAGCGTTAGTTTAATAAAGCTCTCCGAGGATCTTGAGGTGTTTAACAACTATCCTTGGGGTTATGAAAGTGTCAAAATGACTGTCAAATATTTGTTTCCTCTGTTAGCGCCAAAGACAATCAACTTATTTGGCTTCCCATGGGCTTTCATGGTAAATGTTTCTTCTTTTTATTATGATATCATTCATTTTTTTAATCAATAATGGTTTTGACTTATTGGCATTATTTTCTAGGCTTGGGCGTTTGAAGTCATTCCTCATTTGAGACAACAAGTGAACTACCAGGAAGGAGTTTCCTGTCCAAGAATCTTAAGATGATTTTCGGCCAAAATTGATAAAAATACAAAATTTCTTGATCTCTTCAACCCCCCAAAGGATGCAGTAAGTATGATTATAGTTAATTTTTTATTTTAATTAATGATTTTTTTGAATGATCTAATCATCATTCTAATTCATGTAATTATTTATGTTAGATTGTGCATCTATCTGTAGTTTCGACCAATCAAGAGTTGAAGATTTCATTTTTTCTTAATTTATGGTCTGTGTAAACTTTATCAAACCCTAAGGTCATCGATAGAATAAAAATGGAACTGTTTGGAGCAACAACCATTACACGAAAAATAAATTTAGAGGGTGGGCTTGTTGTTGTTGATGGTTTTAGTGGGGATGGAGCTGTTGGTGGTGGTAGTGGTGCTGCTGTTGGCGCTAATGATACTTCTCTGATAGTATTTAAAACAAATCATTATGAGTATGATTCTCCCAGCGAATGTTCTGCATGGAAATGTCAAGACTGTAGGGCGAAACATGATGTAGTGATTAATGCCATTAATGCATTAACTGCTTTTGTAAAGGAATTGACATCTAAGAGGGGTATCATTCTATCAAAGAGATTAGGGCTAAGAGGAGAAGGAAAGTGATTTCCAAGGAATTATCAAGCATTCAAAAAAGCAAAATTACAACTTCTCTGTCTGTCTGTTGCACTAAGCAATGTACAATGTCCAAAAGAGAGTAGCACGAGCTGAAGAAGGTAAATATATATGTCTTCCAACTAACAAAATAAGTAGACATATATCTATTTCAACATATGATACATCTGCTGAAAATTATCAAATAGATATATACATCTGTTTCAACAGTTCACTAACTTATTGCACCAGATAAAGTATCATTGGGACATATGTCTCGTCTGTTTTAGCAAATCAAATAGCTCTTTGTATCGCTTTTATTTGTACCAACACACGACCTATCTGCTGCAACAGATGATTCATATGTTGCAACGGATGGTTTATCCATTGGAAATTGTCATACAAGTCTTTCTCATGTAGAAATTTGTCCTAACAGGTGACTCATTATTGCAACAGAAATATAATCTATTTGGGATAATTTAAACAGGAGGAAGACCTGTTTGATTTTCTAGAACAGATAAGTTATCCTTTTCCATTTTGTTGTATCTCCATGATTAGTATTGACTAATTCTGGCTTTCCAGGTGGATATAGAAGCTACTGCTGAACAATATTGATAATATGCTACTCTTTTTATGTAAATACGGAGAACAGAAAATGCAGAATCGTACGTAAGCGACAATAAATATCCACGACGAGCAAAGCCGAATTCCATAGCACCAGATAAAGAACAACTTGTCCATATTGAGTAGAGCTTTATAGCTTAAGCCTGTCAAAGTAATCTTTGGCATCATACTTAAATTGTTGATGTATTTGTTGAGATCTGTGCCCATAACAATTTTTTTACATTTCATTTATTCATTGACTTATTTCATTTAGAAACATCGAGATAATGCAACAGATGACCAACCTATTGCAACAGATAGACATCAAGTAGACAGTGTTTATTTTAAACACGTAAAATAAAATAGACATCAAATATGTTAGTTTGGCACTTTTTGCTGACTTGCTGCCATTTTGCCCTCAACGATCATCCCCCCATTGTCTTATATATTCATCTTCCTCCTAAAATTTAACCCTAAATTTCGAAATCTTCTTCTTTATTTTCATTTTCTTTTATCTATCTAAATTCTTCAAATTATTTTCATTTGGTCTTTTTTTTCTTCATCTTTTTTTCATTTTTTTCAACTGAGCTTGACAATGTCGAGCGCATCTTCCAGTGTTTTTTGTAATAAAGATTTTTGATATTGTAAGTGCAGTCATGAAGCTCTATTAAAGACTTCTTGGACTCAACAAAATCTAGGTCGTAGGTTTTTTACTTGTAAGATTTCAAGTGTAATATTTTTTTATTTAATTAGTTGATTAATTATTAACTTGTAATTATTTTGTAATTGTGTTCCTGTTTTTATAGAAATTGGGTGGATGCGATTACTTTGATTGGTATGAATAACGACACCCTTCACAAGCAAATCGTGTAATCTGGGGTTTGTTGAACAAAGTCAAGGCTTCTGAAGAGAAACAAAATCAAGCAAAAAGATACTACATTATTGTCGTTATTGCTGCTGTTTGGTGTTGTTGGAAACATGGATATTCAAGCCTAATTGCTGAAATTTTTATGGTGGTGTGTGTATTTGCTACTGGTTTGGTGTTGTCGAGCACATGGATATTCAAGCGTAATTGTTCGAAAATATCAAAAAGATTTAGGCATATGTTGTAAAATTTAGGTCATCTGTTGGAAATTATCAAACAGGTCTTCCCACTGTTGCAACAAATTAGACTTAGATTACATAGAAATAACATAGGCATAATGTAACAGTGATAAACCTATTGCAACAGATAAACTATCTGCCAGAACAGATTTAATATATTTTACAATAAATTGACAATCTATTGCATTATAAAAAACTCAACTTTCATCAGAAAAAAATTATTGCCACTACACGTAAATGTAATAAATTGAAGGGTGATTTGAAATTAAAAATTGTTATTTCACAAGATCTTCTATATACACAGGCTCCAAGGGTCCAGTAAGTACCCCATAAGCCCAGACCTCTTGCAAGTTTTCCACAGTGTTGTCACACATAAAAGTCATTGGCCCGGCCATTTCTGTGTTGGTCAGCAAACATTCGATGTGTGCAAAAGCGTGCGAGCCGCTCGCGTAACCGGTATCATTTTTTTGAAGGATCATTCCCTTATTTCGACCTTCAAAATCCCATGATTTCTTCATCAACACTTCCTTTGGCAAATGATTCATCAGTTTACTCTCTCTCAACAAGATGGACAACATCCATCAGTAGCTCCACAAGGAGAAAAAGATTGAAATCATTGATGAGAGGTTTGTTGCAGTCATAAACATTAATATTTCCCTCCTCGAGTAGTATCTTAATAGCTTGATAATACACGTCGTTCATGCTAATGATTGTGAGAATCCTCTTTGCCTCGGTCCAGCTCTTGCCATGTGGATTTAGTTTCTCCCCTCTAACATATTTTATCATTTCTTCTTCATACAAGTCCAACATAGAAACTATGAAATCAATTCCCATGCCACAGGTTAATGCCTCCCCATTGAGTTGATTGTACCTATCCTTGAGCTTCTTGCAGAAGTCGAGGTTCATTATCCTATCGGTAGTGTCATAAGCTTTCTGGTACGTTAATTGCCTTTTCCTCATGAGGCAGAGAATATTTTCAACATTCTGTGATATAAGAAGTCAATTTTTAAATAGGTTAGTAATTGTAAAGATGCAACAGATGGTCCATCTATTGCATAGGGTCCTCGTAATCAATAATCCAATGTAACTTATGCAACAGATGGATAATAAATTGTAATAGAACCACTACCAGTTGCACCAGTATACCCAGCTGTTGCAATAAATTTCACAGCTCTTGCGTAGCTTCTTATTCATGGGGTAGATTAGAAGGATAGGTTAGGAAAAGTAAACTTTCTTTGTCCTCGTACGGCATACGCATATCAGTCATAGTCTGGAAGTATTGGGGGAAAAGGGAGGCCTGGGGTAATCTGGTGTGCCTGGTTTGGCATTTTTGGCATGTCGTAAATCCCTCTTCTCTTTGGCGCCAAGTTTCGCATATATATCCACCTTCTTGACTGGCTCCTAAACTTCAACAACTTTTGGAGAGGGAGGAATTGTAATTTTTTTATTTTCGATCGGAGAGTATATCTCTAATTGCTCTTTTCTATCTCCTAACCAATATTGTAGGAATGTGTGGCTCCCTCACCTTCTTGGATGGTATGACACACCTCTTGGATTTGAATTCCTCGATAGCTTTAGAGAAAGAGTCTACTTTTTGAAAGAGTTTATCCTCACTGTCCTTGAACTATTCGCATTCGTAACGAGAACACGAGAGTGAAGAGGGCTGAGAGGAACCGATGTAAGGGTGAAAGGGACCTGTGTAAGGTTGAAGGGGACCTGTGAAAGGGGTATTTTCAAACATATTTATTTTTTCTTGAGCAACAATATGCTCATCTAGCAGTATCAGTATTCCTGCCACCAACACCAACAACTCCACCAGAAGAAGCACCCGGATCTACTTTAGTAGGTTGGTCATGAAGAGCCTCAACATTAGGCTGACCTTGCCTAACTGCTCTTCTTATGGCTGTTGCTCCAGCCAATTTCTTCTTTATTAGATCCATCGTTGGGTCTGCTATAGTATCAATAGGGCCTAAAGTAATATAAGAAGTCATCACCAACTCCTTCTTAGTAGGCACGATCCATGGATGCACAACCTATATAAAAAGACAAATACATTTAAATCATATAATCTAATAATTTTCAAAGTTGGGTTACATTTTAACAGTCAACTTCTGCAGCAGATTAATAATATGTTGCATCAGATTACCCACCAGTTGAATAGTTTGTAGTATATGGTTAAAATCTATTTGAGTCGACTTTAGAGAACTAGAGTAACACATGGATAATCTGATGCAAACTATCAATCATCTGTCGCAACAGATTACCAATTTGTTTCCCCAGTTGCACAATACGGGTAATCTGTTAGGTTACATATTATGCAGCAGATGATCTGTATGTCGCAATAGATTAATAATATGTTACATCAGATTACACATCTATTGCATGATTTGCAGTAGATGGTTAATATGTTAGAAATCGGGTTTAGAGAACCAAAGAAATAGATGGGTAATTTGTTAAGTTACATGTTATGCAACAAATGATTTGTATGTCATAACAGATTAAAAATATGTTACATCGGATTATACATCTTTTGCATAATTTGCAGTAGATGGTTAATCTGTTAGAAGACGGGTTCAGAGAACCAAAACAACAGATGGGTAATCTGATGCAAGATATATCGCAGTAGATTATTCATCTATTGCACCGGTTGGCACAGGACGGGTAATTTATTGCAACAGCTATCCCATCTGGTGCATCAGATATAACGTTTATTGCACCAGGTATAACATCTGTTCAATATCTTTCATTAAGTAAAATTATTTTACTTGAAGAAGATGCACTGCATCATCCAGAGGGTTAAAGAGATCAGACTCCTTAATTTTGGTATTTCTCTTTGCAGCCAACCACCTAAACATCCTTGGATGAGAAACCTCATCTGGGTAATCCATTACCTTCTTTCAGAGGGGAGGAATGACTTCAAATGCCAAATCCTAAAAAATGTAAACAGGAAGCAAGCAGAAAAAAGTCATAATAACTATACTCAATATAAATTAATGGATTATTAAAAATAGTGATTAATTTTACCATGAAAGCCCAAGGAAAGCCGTATAATATGGTTGGCCCTGAGGATAGTTTTGTCGATAAATATTGGACAATCAAGTAGAAGCTGTCATATCCCTAAGGATAATTGTTGAATTCATCAAAATCCTCAGCACGCGCCAACAAATCATATTCTATGACCTTGTTGACGTTTCTTACCAATATAATCGAATGGGCAAACCAAACTAAGCACAATTGCTCCCTATATTGCTCTGGTATGGTTTTATCCTTGATATCTGTCAACAAATCTGATGCTTTGTAGCCACGTAGAGCAATGTCAACCAACTCGTCTATTTTTTTCCTTGTATTTTATTGCCTTGGATCTTTTGCAGGGTGGTGGTTCTTCTGGACGATGACATCTCAAGTCCGTCACTATGAAAAACTTTTGCAAGGCAAAACAAACTGGTATGCCACAGTAGTTGATCCAAATTTTATCCATCTTCTTTTTGGCCCCTTCTCCAAATCTTTATCATTCCCCACGTACTTGATCCTGTGCTTGAGAAGACCATATACCATCATCAAAGGGAAACAAAAACGGGAAGGCGGATCCTCAGGCAGCTCAAGAAAGCGTCCAAAGTAGCTCTTCTTAAAAAGTCCGTCTATGTTTTCGTTCTTCATAATTTTCCTAAATTTATTAAAAAATTTCTCCATCTGACTTTAAGTACAATTTCACCAGTTAGTTCTGCTTTTGGGTCATTTATCCGCATCACAACTTGAAACCTATCAATACTAAAAGTTTTGACAGGATCATGCTGGGATGTCGATATTAATTCATGCCCCAATGGTGATCCATTATCATCATGTTGATGATCATCCTCTTTCTCTTTATCTCTCTCTAATTCCTTGTCTTTCTCACTTTTATTGTCTTCATCACCATCTATAAACCCTTGCCCACCTCCCTCAACGTTGTTTTCATATCTCTCCTCAGCTTCACTTTGTTCAGGAAGCTCCTCCAAATCCCTTTGTACTGTAGCCTTTTTTTGGGGTGGTCAGACGTTGATCCACTTTCACTTTCTTTTTTTTAGAGACATGTTTTACCTACAAATAACAGAAAAACAAAAATTACATTACAATTGATATATTCATAAATTTTAAAAAATACATTACAAACACCAATACCGACACACCAATAGCCACCACCACAAACACCACCAACCAATGCCACAAAGAACATGAATACCGACACCAACGACATCCACCACAAACACCACCAACCAATGCCACCACCAGTGCGACGACGACGACCGCAAACACCACCACCACCAACACCACCACAAGCACCATCCAGCAATACAATGACAATCAACGAAACACTACGGGAGAAACTAGGGTTTTCTCGAGTTATTCCTACGATTTTACCATCAAAACTCAAAATTGTAAACCCATTCTCGAAGATAATACAACTAAAAGTTTTAGTTTTCATCATTAACTTAAAAGCCCTTATTTTTTTAGACAAAAATAACAAAATATAGAACTCTTCTCAAACTATATTACCTACGAAGACAAACAAAACGACTGATACAAGCAAGAATAAAGTAAAAAATAACACCTATGTGGTGGAAAATAAGAAGAAAAATGATCTGTTGTGAAGGGTTGAGCAATTTTTTGAGTAGTTGTTGTCTGTACTATATTGTTGAGTGAGAATGAGATAGAAAAGAGAGACAACTCGAGATTTGAAATGATGAAACATTTTTTATAGGTTGATTTGCATTTGGAAAAGAATGACAAGTTTTGAAAATGTTAATTTAGTCCGAATTGATCTTAATTATTTTTAAAATTAAAAAGATATGTGTACTTTTTAACCCTCTCATCATGCAATTGCCAAATGGGCACTATTAGTCTAACATATTAACTCAATTAAAATTGTGTAAAAATAAATGTTCAACATGTTACATCAGATTTAGCATCTATTGTAAATTATCAATCAGATTAGGTAATCTGTTGCTTTATATTATGAATCTGTTGTAAATTATCAAACAGATTAAGTCATCTATTGCGATAGATTACCCAACTATTGTAAATTATCAAATTAATTATCATATGTCATAGCAGATTACCCATATATTGTAAATTATCAAATAGGAGCTGCCACCTGTTGTTGTTGACCCTATGAGAACTCACCCCTAGTCCTAATTTAATCAATGAAGGTATTAGTTGAACATATGAGGTAGTAAAAATTGGTTCGGCTTAAAGTAATCGACCGACTACTCTGGTCGAGAAGAATGCAATACCTTCTCATCAAGCAATTTCCAAATGTCTATTAAATTAAAGTTGTAGTTAACCCTACGAGAACTCACTCCTAGTACTAGATTATTCAATTAAGGTATTAGTACCCTAGTCCTAGGTTAATCAATTAAGGTATTAGTTGAACATATGAGGTAGTAAGAATTGGTTCAACTCAAAATGATCGATCGGTGACTCAGGTTGGGAGAACGCAATACCTTCTCATCAAGCAATTATCAAAAAACTCAATTAAAGTTATAGTTGACCCTATGAGAACTCACCCCTAGTCCTAGATTATTTAATTAAGGTATTAGTCTAACATATTGACTCAATTGAAATTATATATAAACAAATATTCAACCTGTTGCTACAAATGTCTTTTTTGTTGGATTAAATCAAACAAATTAGGTAATCTGTTGCAACATATTACAAATCTATTGAAAATTATCAAACAGATTAAGTCATCGGTTGCGATAAATTACCCATCTGTTGTAAATTATCATATTGATTGTCATATGTCGCAACAGATTACCCAGATATTGTAAATTATCAAATAGGCACTGTCATCTATTGTAGTTGAACCTACGAGAACTCACTCCTAGTCCTAGATTAATCAATGAAGGTATTAAGTTGAAATATGAGGTAGTAAGAATCGATTTGACTCAGAGTGATTAACCGACGACTCTGGTCGGGAGGAACACAATACCTTCTCATCAAGCGATTGTCAAATGACTATTAAATTAAAGTTGTAGTTGACCCTATAAGAACTCACCCCTAGTCCTAGATTATTCAATTAAGGTATTAGTACCCTAGTTCTAGATTAATCAATTAAGGTATTAGTCGAACATATGAGATAGTAAGAATTGGTTCGGCTCAGAGTGATCGATGACTCTAGTTGGGAGGAACACAATACATTCTCATCAAGAAATTACCAAAAGAATCAATTGAAGTTGTAGTTGACCCTATGAGAACTCACCCCTAGTCCTATATTATTCAATTAAGGTATTAGTCTAACATATGGACTCAATTGAAATTATATATAAACAAATGTTCAACTTGTTGCAATAGATATCTTTTTTGTTGGATTAAATCAAATAGATTAGGTAATCTGTTGCAACATATTACGAATCTATTGTAAATTATCAAACAGATTAAGTCATCTATTGTGATAAATTACCCATTTGTTGTAAATTATCAAATTGATTGTCATATATCACAACAGATTACCCATATGTTATAAATTATCAAATAAGCGCTACCATTTATTGTAGTTGACCCTATGAGAACTCACCCTTTGTCCTAGATTAATCAATGAAGGTATTAGTTGAACATATGAGGTAGTAAGAACAGGTTCGACTTAGAGTAATTGACCGATGACTCTGGTCGGGTGGAATGCAATACCTTCTCATCAAGTGATTGCCAAATGACTATTAAATTAAAGTTGTAGTTGACCCTATCAGAACTCACCCCTAGTCCTAGATTTTTCAATTAAGGTATTAGTACCCTAGTCCTAGATTAATCAATTAAGGAATTAGTTGAAGATATGAGGTAGTAAGAATTGGTTCGACTCAGAGTGATCGATCGATGACTTTGGTTGGGAGGAACGTAATACCTTCCCATCTAGCAATTGCTAAAAGACTCAATTGAAGTTGTAGTTGACCCTATGAGAACTCACCCCTAGTCCTAGATTATTCAATTAAGGTATTAGTCTAACATATGGACTCAATTGAAATTATATAGAAACAAATATTCAACCTGTTAGAACAGATGTCTTTTTTGTTGGATTAAATCAAATAGATTAGGTAATCTGTTGCAACATATTATGAATATATTGTAAATTATCCAACATATTAAGTCATCCATTGCGATAGATTACCCATCTATTGTAAATTATCAAATTGATTGTCATATGTCATAATAGATTATCCATATGTTGTAAATTATCAAATAGGCGATGCCATATGTTGTAGTTGACCCAATGAGAACTCACCCCTGGTCCTAGATTAATCAATGAAAGTATTAGTTGAACATATGAGGTAGTAATAATCGGTTCAGCTCAGAGTGATCGATCGACGACTCTGGTTAGGAGAAACGCAATACATTCTCATCATGCAATTGCCAAAAGACTATTAAATTGTAGTTGACCCTATGAGAAATCACCCCTAGTCCTAGATTATTCAATTAAGTTATTAGTCTAACATATGGACTCAATTGAAATTATATATAAACAATTGTTCAATCTGTTGCAACAGATGTCTTTTCTGTTGGATTAAATCAAACAAATTAGGTAATCTATTGTAACATATTATGAATCTGTTGTAAATTATCATACAAATTAAGTCATCTGTTGTGATAGATTACCCATCTGCTGTAAATGATCAAAATGATTGTCATATGTCGCAACAAATTACCCATATGTTGTAAATTATCAAATAGGCACTGCCATCTATAGTAGTTGACCCTATGAGAACTCACCCTAAGTTCTAGATTAATCAATGAAGGTATTAGTTAAACATATGAGGTGGTAAGAATCGGTTTAGCTCAGAGTGATTGATCAACGACTCTGGTCGAGAGGAACGCAATACCTTCTCATCATGCAATTACCAAAAGACTATTAAATTAAAGTTGTAGTTGACCCTATAAGAACTCACCCCTAGTCCTAGATTATTCAATTAAGGTATTAGTCTAGCATATGAACTCAATTGAAATTATATATAAACAAATGTTCAACCTATTGCAACAAATGTCTTTTTGGTTTGATTAAATCAAACAAATTATGTAATATGTTGCGACATATTACACATCTGTTGTAAACTATCAAACAGATCATGTCATTTATTGCGACAGATTACCGAGCTTTAGAAATTTCCAAACAGAAATTGTAATTTGTTCCACTTAAATATTTTAAGGTCCTTTTTTTAAAAGAAATTTAGGTATTTCCTGTCTAAGATTAAAAAGTTAAAATACTAAGGCGGTAAAAAATATTACTCCGTACTACTTGGATAACTCAAAAATCTTCTGAGTAGTCTTATCTGGTCTTTTCAATGTCACCGTCTCCTCGTGTCCTTTAAAAGTTATTAATGAATATTTAAAACCCATATCTAGATACTCTCTCCTTCAGCCATAAAGTAAGACTCAACTCATCTATCACTCTTCTTTATTCTCAATTCTCTTTGTTTTCTTTTTTTTCTCTCTTTTCTCTCTTCTTTCGGATGAGGATTTTTTTGAATCTCAACCAATCAATATCTTTTCTCGACTGAACTGGATGTTCTGATCCCTTGTCTTTTTTTTGACATTGCAGGTATGGTTCACTATTGCTCTTTCTATGTCGTCTTCTTCTTTGTATGTCGTTTAAATTAGATATTTACATTTGTTGCTATTAATGATTTACCCATTACCTATTTCCTATTTATTAAAAAATTGAAGGAAAGGTGACTTTTAAGTCTTGAATGAACGAACCGTTGTTTTTGTTAAAATATGCAAAAAAATTCATCTGTTGGGAGAACTTAAAAATCCTTATTGTTAGTATAGTTTTTTTAATATCTTTTGTCTAGTACTTTGATGGTGCTGTTGTTTCGAGTGATGGACGTGTTGGAGCATGTGATGTTTGTGTTGTGGATGGTGTTGGAACAAATAGTGTTGTTTCTTTGTTGTTGATGTTGTCGGTGGAAGTGTTGCAATAATTTCCTCAATTGTTGCAACTGATGAATCAACTGTTGGAACAAATGGAGCAACTATTTGAAGAAGTCAAACCAGTATAAAGGCCGGTTTGATACAGACGGAGCAACTGTTTGAAGAAATCAAACCAGTAGCAAGGTCGGTTTGATTTATTCCAATAGATGAACCATCTATTCCAACATGTCATCCATCTGTTGCAATAGATGCCTCATTGATTGAACAGATGGGTAATCTGTTGCATCAGATTAGTTATCTGTTGTTTCACTCAATTTTGTGTTATCCTTTTGTAATGTTCTTTTAGTTCTTCTCTTGTTTGAAATCAAATATATTTCTCTTGTTTACAGATAAAAGAAAGTGAAACTGGATCCACTTTTTCCTGGTCAGCATTATTCTCGAGTAAAGATGGGTTTGAAGGAATAAGTTGCTTACAGATGGAACCACTTCATTTGTGGGAGGTTTGTATTACTGATCAACCTATCATGAAAACACACATCTAGTATAATGATTTTGGGAATGTTTGTTCTTTACCTATTAGGCATTAAACCTCCAAACAAGATATGGCATTTTATAGTTAAGTTTGTTAGGTTCAAACTGGTAAGGATGAGGGACCAAGACGATGGTGTCGATACCCCGTTATAATTTAATGACGGTTAATGCTTATATTTTTGTGTCAAGTTTGGGGAATGGTTCAAGTTTTTGGAGGCGGTGTAAATATTCAATAGTGATTGGACCGGCTTTAATTGCTCAATGAACTTGTTGAAAGGCCTTCGAAGCCTCACACTGTAGCAAACAATGATGGAACCAATAGAAATTTCCCTTGTCCAAATTTATCTAGATGGGTTATTGGAGGAGACTATTGTACAGCAGAAGGTGCTTGGGAGAATACATGTACGGGAAGAGGGAGGTTGAGAAGGCCATATTTCATCTCAGTCCTTGTTTAAAAGGATACACAGGGTAGGAAGGAAATGATAGCAAAAGTGGCTGATAAAATTGATATATAAAATGAAAAAACTGATGAACTGTGAATATAAAAGTGTATCCAAAAAATAAAATCCATCAGTCATTGAAGAAAAAGAAAAATGGTTGAGAGGACTTGAGTTGTTCACTTTGCTAGAGACTGCAACTAGTGAGCGTGGCCTCAATGAAGACCCACAAAATGCAGGACCAGAACTCTAAGGAAGCTGCTTCGCGAGCACGGAAGGTGGTAAGATTGCTGGTCTGAATTGAAAGCTGAACCAACTACTTCTGCATTAAAAATATGGGATCAAGCCAAGGTGGCAATTTCTCCAGTTAAACTTGCATTCCATGCCTCCTGTTCATTGCTTTGGTAAGGTTAAAGGTAGTGGAAATAACAAGGCATGGGATTTCAGCCCAACTTCGGACCTTTTTGTTTCTACTATCATTGACTTGATCATAACCACAAACAAAAGGAATAACATGCAAGTTAGATTTCAAAAATTGATGCCTTGACTTCCTTTATTTTTAGTTCAGGATTTGTTGGTTCAGATTTTAATTTTGACCAAAAATCTTACCACCTTCGTGCTCGCAAAGCTTCTTACTTAGAGTTCTGATCCTGCACTTTGTGAGAGTCTTTATTGAGGCCATGCTCTCTAGTTACATTCTTGATCAAAGTGTCCAGCTCCAGTCCTGTTGACCATTCTATTTTTTTCATCGACTGATGGATTTGTATATTTGGATACACTTTCACACTTGAAGCTCATTTAGTTTTTTCGTTTCTTGTGTCAATTTCAATGGCTAATTTTGCTACACTTTCCTTCCTACCCTGTATTTTCTCTTAAATAAGGTCTGAGATGATTTATGGCCTTCTCAAGCCCCCTCTTCCAGTACAGGCCTTTTCCCAAGCATTTTCTACTGTATAATTGTCTTCTCTAATAACCTATCCATATAAGTTTGGACCAGGGGAATTTCCATTGGGTCCATCATTGTTTGCTTTATTTCAGGGTTTTGGAGGCCTTTCAAGAAGTCCATTGTGCCATTAAAATCCATCCAATCACTATTAGATATTTACACTGCCGCCAAAATCTTGAACCCTTCCCCAAACTTAATGCAAAAACATGAGCATAAACTGTCATTAAATTGTAACAGTGTATCGACACCACCGTCTTGGAACCCTTCAGCCTTATCAGTTCGTACCTATCAAACTAAATTGTACAATGCAGGATCTTATTTGAAGGATCAATGTCTAATCGATAAAAAACTATATTTACAAAATCATTGCACTTTATGTGTGTCTGTCATGATAGCCTGATCAATAATATACATAACTCCCATGCATGAAAATGGGATCCATTGCACGCACCTTATTCTTCCTACCCCACCAGGATATGTCAAACAGTGTTGTTTATTCATCTGCACACATGTGATGACTATTAAAAAAGAGGTTTGAAGAGTCGTGACTTTTTATCTTAACACATTCAAAATAACTGATGAATCAAAATCTCCATCTGTTGCAACTGAAGAATCAAATATTGGAAGAAATCAAAACATCTTCTCCAACATATGGTCCATCTGTCACAACAAATAATCCATATATTACAACGGGTGGTAAATCTGTTGTGATAGACCAGACGGTGTTTATTCATCAGCACACATGTGATTACTTCTTGCTAAAAATGTTTGTTTCAATTTAGTTGTCCTATTTATAAAATCAAGAGAATTTTATTATATTCTTCCAAGATTGCCCCTATTATTAAATGACTACATAAAGTATATAATTCATATTTATACTTTCAAAGCATAATTAATAAGGCCAATTTGGTAAAATAATCGCCTAATTTATATTTTTCTTAATTGGTGTGCCAAGTCCATAGGGCCCAACTAATATGAAATGGAGGGACTATTAAAAAGAGATGAAGAGTCATGACTTTTATCTAACACATTCAAAATAGATAAATAACCAAATACTCCATGTGTTGAAACTGATGAATCAGGTGTTATAAGAAATCAAAACATCTCCTCCAACATATGGTCCATCTGTAACAATAGATAATACATATGTTGCATCAGATGTTACATCTGTTGCACATACAATCCATCTATTGCAACAGATGGCAAATCTATTTTGACAGACTATCTTTTTCATATTTAATCCATCTGTTACAACAAATCCTAAATCTATTGTGATTGATGGGTGATATGTTGCAATAGCTTAATAATAACGACTGTTAATGAGCCTCAGACCATTTTGAAAAGGTAAGAAGTATTAATGTTAAAGAAATTTCATAGAAAACAAAATGCCACCAGTTTGAATATAATTAATACAATGGAGCTGAACAGTCGTGCCTTTTGGTCTGACACGTCCAAATTCAATCCTCTATAAATAGGTCCCTCCTTAATCTTTATTCTACGCAACTTTATTTATTTTTTATATTTTTTCTTTTCGTGTGACATATTCAACCACTTCTCTTCAAAGAGCATATTCCTTTCTCGTTGAGGTAAGTTTTTTACTGGTGTAAATTTACCAGTTGATCGTATATGTTGTATTACATTTTAGACTTTTTTCTTTGTATTTGTCAATTCATGCGTGTTATAGATATGACTGATCCTTTTTCGGACATTGCTATTATATGTGACATAGTGCGGGAACTTCAGAGGCAGGTTAATAACCTGTAGAGGGAGTTGGTCACTAAGAGAGCGATGATGTTTAGAGAGATGCAGAGGTTGATGAGGGCCCTGCTACTGCGAGTTGATTGGCTGACTATCATTAATGATGATATAATAATTAGAATGTATTTTTTCTTTTAGTGTATGTATTTTAATTTTTCTATATCGGATCTATACCTAATGTATTTTATTTTTCATTTAATAAAAAATTTACTGTTAGTCGACTTTGACATTTTAATTCCTATTCAATTTTCATTCTGTCTATTTCTTCTAAACATACATACATGTTAACATGTCGATGGTTGGAGGCAAGGAGCAATGTTGAATCCGGTAGCACTAGCAATTTTGGCTTTTGAGTTCTTTCATCAGATAGACCATGTGTTGGAATAGATTGGTCATCTGTTGGGTTTCTGTCAATAAATAATCCATCTATTTCGATAGATTTGTTGTAACGCCCCAAAAATGGGTCCCGAAGCATCACACGGTGCTTAAGGCTACAAGTAGCCCTAAGCTAACCCTTTGAGCCATCTAACACCATCACAAGCTTATTTCGAGATCATTAAAATCAAAACATCTAATCATCATCAGCAATGCCTTACTGTAATATGGATAAGTAAAGAAAGTAACAAAATATGAAATATCTGACAACTCCGACCAATCTGACAAATCTAGCCTGATAAGCCTCTACTAAATAATGTATCAATGATCCATTGGGACAAGCCCCAACTGACCCAAACTCGAGAGATAAAATGAACAACTCATAGTAAAACAGGAAGTCTAAATAACTTATCCTTGGATCATGAGGACTCACCACTGCAGGAAATGTGGATCAATATGCTCGAAAGATCACTGTCAAATCTGGGATTGACCACCTGAACCTACATTACAGGGAAAATGTATCCCACATGCGAACATGTGGGTCAGTATCATGGAATATGTACCGAGTATATGGGGGTACATGAAATAAAAATATTTATATACATATATATATATATAACGATCATGTCATAAGTTTTCTTTCCAAATCATGCATGACATTTGTAATTGGTTCATAAAACTTGAAGGAAATCTAAAATCTGAAATCATACATAATGAATGGTAAAGCATGCAAATCTGAATATCATGAGCCATTACACTTAATTCAAATATCAAGATTCTTTTCTCATTCTCACATCAATAATCTTAGTGAAATCTGGAATATAGAATACATCTTAAATCTGCATATCAAATCTCTTTAAAATCAGTAAAATCAATCTAAGAATAAGGGACGACTCTTTGGGAGGTTCTTCTAACCGACATGTACACCATGTGAGCACCCATGATGTCCCACAACTTGCCCCCGTAAAGTTAGGGTTGTCCTACCCTTGCCATTGGTGTAGAACAATCTCATCTCAGTGATCACTATCTCAATTATTCATAATTTGTGGAAGTAAATATCTCAACCTACGGTGGCACGTAGTTTGTGTTATGAAACCATAGTAACATACCCAACTCGGTGCTAAATACTACTCCCAATACTATGCTCAAAAATCTCAAGAAAATAGACTTTAGAGAAATCCCATATATCATAAAGAACTCGATTATAAAGCTTGTAATCTCTTTCGTAAAGTGGATTTTTAACTCTATGATGACCAAAAGGTCAAATCTTTCTAAATTGTTTCCAAATAGTCAAGACGGGGATGCATATAGCATATCAATTCTCAAAACATCAATCTCAATGTGGGATCCATGACCCATATAACAATACATGATCAAAATATTTCAAGATTCGTACTTTATATCATAAACATGCATAATTTATATGGAAATCTGAAAATTTCAGCTTTAAGTATAAAAATAACATCAAACACATGGAATTTATCTTCTAGACATTGAAAAATATCATAATCTCTTGAACAACAACATAGTATATAAATTAATATTTCAAATTCTTATTAAAACATATAAAATCATGTATCTTCGTAAATACATATAAATTTTGGGCACAAGAACTGTAATGCCCTGCACTTTCCTAAGCTAGAAAGCGAACTGTTGTTTGTACATGTGAAACCCCCATTTCTGTAAGCCATATTTGGGAACATGAATTACCAAGAGTACCTTAGTTATAAGAGACCTTATGATGTGTTAAGTGTGGTTATATGAGTCACTTAAGGTAGTACAAGCTAAGAGTTTCGAAATCCTTCAAGTTTTAGTGTGTGAATTCGCAAGGGTCATCTTTGAATAAGCATAACTTAATAAATATGTGGTATTTCTGCATATTTCTATCCACCAAATTATAGAGAATCAAATTATCTTTCAAACGATACCAATTTTATCAAAATCTGACACCCGAGCAAGGAGTTATGACTTTGCAAAGTAGAGTGCGTCGCCTAACCAATCGCACATGGCTACTGGAATAGGTGTGCGATAAGCAATGTGGTGCATACTTAAATGTGTACGATAAGCAATGCGGTTCATACTTAAATGTGTGCGATAAGCCATGTGGCTCATACTTAAATCTGTGCGATAAGTAATACGGCGCATACTTAAATATGTGCGATAAGTAATGCGGTACACACTTGGTGTTTAAGGTAGTAAAAACACTTCGTTTTAATTTATTTTGAGGGAAATTAAGTCTTTTATCACTCCTTACACACCCCTAAACTTAACCTTATGAATTTAATAGATTCTAAACATATCATAACCCTATTATAAATCTAAGTTCATCGTCCTAGAGCACTAGAGGAGAAAAACAATTAGGGCAATCTTTCAACAAATCCGTTACCATAAAGGTATGTGGGGTTTTCAACAAGAACATTCTTTCATTCTTGTACCCAAAATTTGTATTATTTTACAAAGATATATGATTTTACATGCTTGATATGAATTTGAGATAGAAACTATTATCCTACGTTCCTGTTCAAAAGACTATTATATTTATATGATGTCTTGAAGATAAATTCCTTTAGTTTTGATGTTAATATCTTGTTTGAAGTTGAATCTTCATATTTTCATATGAATTATACATGTTTGCTACATAAAGTGTGAATCTTGAAATATTTTGCTCAAGTATTGATATATGGGTTTTGAACCCTATTTGAGAATTATGATTTTTGTGAAAGTAATGTGTTATGCACACCTTGATATTTGAATGATTTGACATTTTGGTCTTGAAAGAGTTATTTTTGAACTCGAATGAGAAAAGAAATCCATATTTTGATTTATTATCAAAAAAGGGTAGCATAATGGCTCCCGTTGTGAATTGCTAAATTATTTTGTGGTGGATTTTCTTTGAAAAGATTTGAGCTAAATCCGGGAGTAGTCTTTATCATTGAGTGGGAGGTATAGCTGTGTTGGTACTTCCCTAGAACTACGTGCCCCCATAGGAGCCAAAATTGAGGCTGATTAGATATAGTGATCACTAGTTTTTGGATTTGATACTTATAGTCCTACTCCGATGGCAAGGATAGGACGGCTCTCCCCAATGTGGGTTGTACATTGGACTCCATGTGGCTCACATGGTTTATGTCAGTTATGAGATCTCACACTGTGTGTGTGTGTGTCTTCTTTCTATCTAAGATGATGATATAAGTTTGAAAGGATGGTTTTTCCTAAAGTTATTGTTTCCGAAATGATTGCAATACTATATTCTAAAGAGAACTGTTATAAGATTTGGTTACCTTGATGGCTTGAAACCGTGATGATATAAATTGAGAACTTACTATGATGACTCACATGTTTTACTTGAGATATCTTTTTCTATCATGATTATGATGATTTTATTCGAGCTAGGTGAGTTTTTTATTATATCATGCATGTTTCCTATAAATGCTTATGATATTGATCATTTAAATTGCATACACCCCCATATACTGGGTATATTTCTATAGTACTGACCCACATCTTCGGATGTGGGCTATATTTTCTCGGAATATAGGTTCAGGTGCTCAGTCCCAGGCTCGACAGTGATTTTTCGGGCACACTGATCTACATCCTCTGCCGTGGTGAGTCCTCATCATCCGAGGACGTGATATTCAGACTCTTGTTTTATTCAAGTTGTTTATTTTTGGCACTGAGTATGAGTCAGTCGGGTCATGTCCCAATGGCTCTCTGATTTTGTTAATTTTTAGAGGTTTGTCAGACTAGACTAGATGGTTGGAGTTGTCATGAGATATCATATTTTGTTACTTTCCACATTTATCTATTCTAGTGTTTTTGAGACTTGAAGGATGACACTTAGATGTTTTGACTATGTTGAACATAAAATAAGCTTGTGATAGTGTTAGATGGCTCAAAGGGTTAGCTTGGGGCTACTTGTGGTCTCAAGCACCGTGTGACGCCTCGAGACCCATTTTTGGGGCGTTACAAGAACGAAAGGGTGTTCTTGTTCATAACCTCACATACCTCAAGATTGGATATGTTGAATGAACTCTCTAATCTGAAACTCTATTCACAAAATTGTTAGGTGCTTCTTGTAGCCCTTGGAACGGGGATTCTGAATATCCAAAAATATTTGAAAAGCTACGGTTGAACCATGAGTTCTCTTGACTTCTCTATAGAAACCCTAAGCTTTGTTCTTGGTCAATTTGAATGAAAGTGATGATGTTTTGGTGTTTTAGGAATTTAATCCTATGTTAGAGAGGATAGAGGATTCAAAAATTACCATCTTGCCCTTAATGAAACGGATGAAGCTGGATTTTTGGCCTGGCGTGATTAGCAGGCGGCGCCCGCTCTATAGCGATGCACTACCCCAGGCGGCGCTTGCTTATCGCCTGGGTCTACTGGAATTGAAACAAAACGTGGTCTTAGGCTCATCCAAAAATTCCGAAACTCACCCGGAATATGCTATGACCTTGCCCCATCGCAATGCAATAAAAATTTTACGAAATGAATATCGGGAAGGTCACGGAAAAATTCAACGAAGATGAATGGTTCAAAATAAAACTAAGTGTTGAAACTCTTAGCTAAAAATTCTAAGTGTTAAGCTCAACTTTGACTCATTTCAAAGCCTTTAACGACGAGAAAATTCTTGGGGTCTTACATTTGTCATCTGTTAGAGGAAAACATTCCAGTTTGATGGAACTGATGAGAATAATTATGGTCTATTGTATTATTTAGTTCATGCTTTGCCTCTTTTTATTGATGCACAAGTTATTAAAAAAATATTTTATATATAATAAATGATAACATTAGGTTCACAATAATGAGTTAAATATATAAAAGTCCACAACAAACAAACAACAATACAAGTATTTGAAATTACAACGATCTTGGTGGATTACTATTTGAGCATGTAGTTCTTTTGTGGCCAGCGCACTTACATATGGAACACTTGTTTCTTCTTGATGAAAATGATTCTCCAACTCCAGGTCTCCTCTTATATGGCTTTCTTTCCGGTTTGATAGTGCTTGGGTCAATATATGGAGGAGGTATTAATCTCCCCATAATCTCTGCAAGAATAACCCAAGATTCTTCGGGAGGCACTGGAGTAATATGCCCACTATATGCCATTTCATATTTTTCCACCAAATAATATTAAGAGGAGTACTCGTAAACTTCAGGTCCATATTTACGACCATATTGAGCTCGAATCACTACCATATCATGTGGACAAGGTATTTTGTCCAAGTCAAAAACTCTACATGTACAAGATCTTATTTGAAGATCGACCGTGGCAGCATCACCATGGCCGGTGATACTAAATTTGTAATCTGCTATTTTATGAAAGAATAACCTATTCCCCAAACTGACGTTTGTTGATATTATTTTTTCAATTTCGAGAACAAATCGTGTTCTTTTTTTTGGGCACTTGAACTACACACGCCTTTCATTAAAAAATTTGCTATACTTCTTGCTTATTTTTTCAAACATAACCTTGATGGAAATTCTCTTTCATCGTCAAACAATGAATTCATCAATTCAGCTATGTTTGATGTCATAATATTTTACCTATAGAAAAGAATCACTTAGTATGACATAATACTAAACTTGTAAATCAAACAAGACATTAAATTCATAAGAATGTACCTATTGCTGGAGAGAATGCCTAGCTCCATCTCTCAAAACCGACGCCTGCAAGAAATTCTGCTACCTTGGGATTTACATCCGCTATGTGATTGAAATGGTCTAAAAACTCCTCTCTACTATATGTTTTAGCTGCTCTATAAAAAGGGTGATGACCCTTTTGTTATGATAGTTGTTTCGAATGTTCTCTCCAAGATGCCTGATGCAACAACCAAAGTAAACTGAAGCGAAGAAAAGTGAACCCATCATTGGAATACTTGGATGCCTATCCAATACAAAACACAACTCTTTGGTATCTTCGACGCAACTTCATAGTTGTTAAAAAAATCCATAAGAGGCATCACATTCCCTGTCCGCTACACAAAAAGCGATAGGAAAGATATGATTCTCCGCATCTTGTGCCACCGTCGCCAGCAGAACTCCATTATACCTGCTCCTCAAGAAGTACCGTCGACGGCTATGCCTTTTCTCAAATGTTGAAAACCTTGAATCCATGCACCATATGATACAAAAAAAGTAATTAAACCTTCCGTTTTCATCCAGATGCAATATCGTCTTATTTTTTGGATTTGTGGACTCAATCATGTAACAATAGGCATCCAGGACTGCATACTCATGCTCGAGTGTCCCCCTAACCAAGTCCTAGGCAATACCAATGGTTGTGTATATCTTCCAATAACTGACTGGGACACCCAAATCCATAAAGAGTTGATTGTCCATAACCCGTGTTGAAGGGCCTTTGCCATCGGGGAAACTACTCCTGAAATATTCACCGACGACCTTTGTCGTGGCATGAGGATTTTGGTCTGAGATGTGCTCCAAACCACATGTGTGATGCTTTTCATATTTATGAATAACAAATCTATCAAAACTTGCTTACTTCACCGCCCTCAACCACCACTTGCAGTTCGAATTAGTACATTTGAAGCAAAAAACACTACTCGAATTAATCACCTTCTTTATTCTGAAATCTTTTTTCAAGCAAGAAATAAACAAAGTGTTAGATAGTTCATTCTTTTCCTTGAATGACATTCCAATAAAAAAGTCGGTTCCGTCATCTTGAAAATTTCCAAACTGTGTCAATTGAGAAGAACTGCACGTCGTATTGGTCGCATCAACGGGCATAGGTGTTTGATCATCATCTGGAATATTCATGTCTAGATCATCCAACCTATCAGTGTAATACCCCAAAAGTTCAGACATTTTTAGAATCATGATTCGAACTTATGAGTAATAAATTTTAGTACTTTGGTAGTGTTATTATCAATTTTGATGCATATTAAGGCCTCAAATAACTCCTAGCTAATAGACAAATCAAAACATTCATTACCGATTGAATTCTTGAGAAAGATATTGCCATAGTCAACTTCAAATGAGCATATATCTCTTCAAACTATGAATTATTGAGCTAATGACCTACCAAAAGATAGATAATTGAATTATCTTTCCAACAATACCAATTTTGCCTAAATCTGATATCTAAACAAAAAGTTATGCCCATTTTACTCCAACATGTCAGGCTGGAAAACTGAGTGACGATATTTTGTGATGACTTATCACAAATCTGACGGCTTATCACGAATGTCGTCACCCTTAGGCAGAAATCAGCCCCCAGTGATGATATTTTGTGATAACTTATCACAAGTCTGACGGCTTATCAGCCTTGGTCGTCAGCCAAGATTTTCAGCAATTAGAAAGTGATTTCGTGAGGGTATTTTGGTCATTTCCTTCGCCTCCCACGACTTAAAACCCTCGAGGGACATAACTTTCTCCTATTTTTCTTCAGTTAAACATCTCAAGAATTCTATCATACACTCTCAACCATAATATTAGGGTTTTCTCTCAAGACCATCTCCTCAAGAACAAGAACATTCTCTCCCAAAGGGGTTAAACCTTAGTCAAGAAAAATCAAGAGCAAGCCTAAGGATTTCTTCAAGAACCTTCAAGAAACATTATATCTCTTTCAAGATCAAGCTTTAAGGCATGCATAGTGTTCATCCATGGATCTCTTTCATCCATGGAGCTCAAGAATCATGTTTTAAATTTTAAATTGTGATTTTCTTATTGTGTTATGGCTATATTCATGTTGATGATTATTGTTTGAGTTCAAGGTTGTATCTTGATATGTTTTCATGAAACATATGAGTAGGATAGTTGTAACCCATGAATTTTGGATGGATTAAGATTGTTATGTTGATAAATATACCTATGCCCAAAATTGTGCATGTAAGGTGCTTGATGAAATGCTTAAGAAACTAGATATCATGCAATATAGCTAAATTATGACTAAGTGAAGGATTCATGATATGCCCCAATGTTTCATGATTTTCATGTTGATACTGTTTCTTGTAAATATTGTTGGATTGTTCATGAACTAGTCTTATGAGATTATGCTATACTTACTTGCAAAAATCCTACTTATGTAAAAGATGTATGATAACCATGTACTTCATGAAATTTCCCAAGTTATGATATTATGGATATTTTATGTTGGTCATGCATTCAAGAAATTCATGTTTGTCAGTTTCTTTCCATCGAGTCCTGGGGGTACTCATACCCAAAAAATATAGCTGTGTGCCTAGAGCCATGTCATGTTATCACGATACTCTCAGTCAAGCCATGATCCATATAATTCAGTCAGTCATGTGACTCAGGAAAACTCAAAAATCTTAGTAGTCTCAGTAGTTCAGTAATCTCAATAATCTCAGCTAGTTATCATATCTCAGTAAATATTTAGTTCAGAACCTCAGTAACCTCATCAGCTAGTAAAGTTCAGCCTTATTCAGATAGAAAGTAGAATTCAGCAGTATTCCAAGTAAATCTCATTAACTTCAGTACTCACAATCAGTCCTCAGAACTTAGTACATTTCGTCAGTCAACGGAACTTAGTAAACTCAGTTTAGCTCCACTAAACAATCCCACTAACATCAATTCAACTAATTAGTTCAGTTCAGTTAATTAGTTTAGCTCAGCTAATCAGTTCAGTGTCTTTCAGTTGGGAGTAGGATTCAGCACCGAGTGAGCCTAGGGATGGGGACTCACCCGCTAGAAAGGACTAAGATCCCTAGAAGCAATCCCTATGTTCCAAAACTACATAGCCAACATAGGTTGAGATGTTCCTACACATAGGGCTAATGCATCTCATTTGAGTTACCTGATAGCAAGGGCAGATGAAAAGAGCTCCCAAACAAATTAGGGTTTATTCACATATTGTCTCTACCCATGGCACGGTATTGACACCCTTCCAGATGGGGTTACAGATTGGACCCCATCAGTTCAGATTCAGGGCATGTCGGTTAGATGATTACCTCCTACAGTCTCAGTTTCAGTCTCATTCTCAATCTCAGTAAAAGAACTCAGATAGTTCTTCAGATTTCAGGACTGTTAGATACAGTCAACTCAGTATAGTATGAAACTCAGATAGTTCCACCATATTTAGGACTGTCACTTATAGTCACTCATGTTATCAGTTATATCGGTTATCAGAACTCATATTACCAGTATTCACATTCATGACTGTTAGATACGATTAAGCATATCAATTCTTCGTATATATGGTTGTCAGATATAGTCACTAATAATATCAGTTATATCAGTTAGCAAAACTCATGTTATTAGTTATATCAGTTATCAGAACTCATGTTATTAGTAATATTAGTTATCAAAACTCATGTTATCAGCTATATCATCTATCAGAACTCATTTGTTAGTCATGTCAGTTATATCAGTCATCATAACCCATACTATCATTACTCAATTTCAGGACTGTCAGATACAGTCAAACAGACCAGTTCTTCATAATCAAAACTGTCAGAAACAATCATCCCTTCATCAGTAATATAGTATCAAACTTTTGGTAATCAGTAATACAGAACTGTCAGAAACAATCATCCCTTCATCAGTAATATAGTATCAGACTTCTGGTAATCAGTAATATAGTATCAGTTCCATCACTTATTAGTGATACATATCAATATCAGTAAACTCAGTCATTCAGTATCCTAGTATCAGTAAGCTTATATTGTCAATGTTCAGACTCCATAGTCAGTATCATGGCGAGATTACTTACAGTTACTTATCCATGTATGTATTTTCACGTTCATATCAATCAACATTGTTCATGCATATAACCCTTTGCATTTAGCCTTCCTCACTCGTATACATAGTACATTCAGATATACTGACGCATTTGCGCTATGGTGTTTTATTTTACGCCATAGGTTTAGAGGCACGAGCTCCAAATCAGCAGTAGATTCCAGTCTTAGCAGTTAGAGTTAGAAGTCAGTCTTTATCTTTTGAGAACATAATGATTTCATTACTATTTTAGTTTTCAGTTTATTTTAGCAGTTGGAATTAGTTGGGGACATGTCCTATCGACTCCTTATTCAGACAGTTTAGAGGTTTTCATACTATAGCATGTCAGACAGTTATTTTAGATTTGTTTTGGTATTGTTATACTATTTTTAGACATTGTGTCATCAGATGTTTTATTCAGTTGAATGGCCTTTCAGTGCATGTTTTTACATTATTTATGATATATTATGAAATATACAGGTACAGATATCAGTCATGGGTTAGCTTGTGGTCCTTTGGGGTCATAAGCACCGTGTAGCATTTTGATTTAGAAAATTGGAGCGTTACAATCATCAAAGAAGTCTTCTTGTTCTTATTTTTCTTTTACGTTCTGGTTCTTATTCTCTCTCATCTTTTCAACCATGTACACCCTTAACACCAGCCTGGTTGAATCACTTAGATAAGCACGCAATTAAACTTGATCGGTTATCTTGAAAGGCAGTACCCTCTGATTTTCAAAGGAGTTGTGCATGTAGCTGATGGCGAGTTCTTCTGATTGACAATTCATTCCACAAAAGCTGATAATTAAGTTCACAAAATCATCATACAAAATATCACTTTGGACTGTTATAGCTATCGTCTCTAGCATTTCACCCTTCTTCCAATGCCATACATATCAATTGTTCTTCTCGATCCATTGACCATGACAATCCACCCCTATTATTATTGATCCCTGCATTAGTGGTACCTAAATAAAGTCATTTATTAAAAAAATTAATAGTGATTTCATAATGCCGTGAATGAATCCCAACAAATGTGTAATCTGTTACAATAGGTAAGTGATCAGTCATAATAGATTACTTACCTGTTAGGATTCATGTTACGCTCTTGAATATCTATTATAACAGATGAAGCACCTGTTGGGATTGATGTTACAGTACTAAATTACCTTTGAAGCTGATTCCAACATATGAGTGACATGTTGCAACAGATAATTAACCTGTTGTGACAGATGGCTTACCTGTTGCAATAGGTTAGTAATCTATTATAACAGATATTTACCCTGTTGCAATAGATAACACTTTTGTTGGAATCGTGTTCAGGTTCTATTGCAACAGGTTACTAATCTAGTGAAATAGATATTTATCATATCGCACCAAATAACTAATCTGTTGCAATAGATATGTCAAATACTACAACAGATGACCTATCTATTTAAACATGAATCCAACATATCAGTCTTTCATTGAAAAAAATGTCTCGTCAATCGCAACAGATGATTTATCTATTTAAACAGATGGATCTTATGTTGAATTCATGATCGGGTTCTATCCATTGTTGGAAGAGCAACAACACAGTAGCAGTTTCCCAGATGAAAAATTCAACTAAAAATCATAATTTGACTTACCAAGGTCTCCTATGAAGTAATGCCAAAGTGGAAAGTGATATTCGAAATAAAATTTGACCTAAGAAATTGGTCAAATAGCTGCAGTAGTGGTAACAACAACAACAATAATAAATGATCAACAAGAAGAAGATGATAATGAAGTAGAAGATGATGATAATGAAGCAGAAGATGATGAATAAAGTAGAAGCAACAATGAACAACAAATTGCTAAGAGAGAAAATAACAATGGATGAGAAGAGAGAGAAAGGAGTCTTTTTCCCTCCGTTTTATGTTATATAGGTAAAGATTTGGGTTAAAATGTAAATTTAAAAACTTGTGCGCTATTTTCAAACTTTTTCAACTTTCTTAATCCATAATAAAGTAATTGTCACCTCCACTCAATAATTAAGACTTGTGTCGCCTACATCTCATTTTCTCTTTTGTCACCTACAGCCCAAACCCCCTAGTTTCTTTTTAGTAAATCTCATGAATTTGCAATTTTACTTGATAACTCCCTGAAGAAGTTTTTAATTTTTAATTTTCTTGACATTGGATGAATAAAGAATATGACCCCACTATGTGGGAATACACTGGATTTTTTGTTGTTGTTGTTGTTGTTGTTGTTGTGGATGAATAAAAAATACCAACTTAATAAACTCTAGACTAATTTTAATTGTCTTTACATCCAAATAGAAAATTTCTGAATTGTTTGCATGGAATTCGAAGGTCAAATGTCGCACTTTTAGGATAAAATCAAGTCAAATTGCACAACTTTATTGTCAATCACTAATCGATCTTCTTAGTGAACACCGAGGCACAAAACATAATCACATCATACTTCATAAAAGATAGAGAATTGAATCACATGAGTTCACATTAGAGCGGATACTACAAACATTTACAAATTTTTAAGCAATGAAAAGTATAATTTTTGACTAAATTCTGATGCAAAATCTAAACACTACTTGTGTTGCATGCTAAAATATCTTTAATCTTCAGCTATTACGCTTGTACTTGCTGAAACTAAAATAAAACACGATAAGTTTTTTAAAATTTTCAATGAAACTATAAATCTAAGTATACGGTTAACTTAAAAATTTGATATACCCATGAGTACAAAATTATTTTAAAAATAAAATTTACTGACAAATATAAGGAAATGTCAATATATTCCAAATTTTTACTATCTTAGATATTAAAACTGCTATACAATTAATTAAATAAATTATTCATTTTTACATGTCTAAAATTCATTTTTATTATTCAAACAAATATAATTTAGTATAGCATTTAAACTCAGGTACACGCATGAATCGCGTATGCCTAAACTAGTAGCCTAATAAACACTTGCATCATGTTGACATCTCAACCCCTACTTCACGGATTTTCATTTAGATAATTTAACTTGATTAAAACAAGTATTTTAGTGATTATTTAGTAAGTAGGACTAACAAAAAATAATGTATTCGTGACATTTTTAGGAATAATAATTAGTTTATTAGCTTACGGACAATAAGTGTTTGTAATTTGAAATAATATTGCCTTTTTAAATATATCTATATCTATATCTATATCTATATCTATATCTATATCTATATCTATATCTATATCTATAAAAAAGTAATTTGAACTTTTTACCCTTCATTACAATACTCTGCTTTAGACAAAATCGTCTTTTTACTATTTTTTAAATTATTATTTAATTATTTATTATTAAAAATGAGTCCTAAAATATATGGTAAGAGAAAAATTTTACAATATATAGTAAGTAACAAATATATTGATAGATTTTTTTGTATCCATAAGATAAAAATAAAACCAAATCACTTAAGGAGACATAAAAAAACTCATGTTTGATTGAAATATTTATATTTATTATGCAATTATTAGGAAATTTCGGGTATAGGTTTCTTCTTTTTTTTGGATTAAAAGTTTAAAACGTAGAAAAAAAGATAAAAAGTACAAGGCTTTTTGTTTGTTTGTTTGAAAGTTACCACCGTGGATAAAAAAGCTAATAAAAGTACTATTATTAGCTTTGGTTAAACCAAGAAGGAAAAAAGAGATTTAATACAAAAATGAGTATGAAATCATTGGTGCGAAACTCCTAATATTTAGCAATCATATTTTATATTTATTTTACTCGAAACTAATATTATTCTAATATGGTAAATAATATATGGAATCAAAAAATTATATTTCTGTAACTCTTTCTTGGAGAAAAAGATTTATTTTTTTTTGGTTACACAAACGGTGTCCGGTATCCGCATTGGAGCCCGACTAATTCGGATTCGCGCTTTCAAGGCCCCATTCGGGTGGCAGCGCTCCCAACAGAGTTTTCTCCATACCCAGGAATCGAACCCTCGACCTCTGGTTAAGGGTGGAGCAGTCTCATCCACTGCACCACAGCCCATGTTGGTAAGAAAAAGATTTTAAAACTTTTATAAATTGAAAATGTTTCTTTTTATTGTAAAAGAGTATGGATGTTGCGAATTCTAATAGAAGATTAAATTCTTTTTTATTTATGTATTTGAATATGTTTCTTGTGATATCTTAGCTTTAATTTGATGTGCAATTTAGTTGTAATGTCATTGCATGCCCGCAACATATTTATTTTAATAAATTTGTGGCTGTTTTTTTATATACTTTCATTAAATAGAAAGACATGGAGGTCATAATTGATAGAAGGTTTTTGATTTATGAATCATGTTTTTTGTAATTTCATAACTTTTATGTGCAATTTAGTTTTAATATTGTTGCATACCTATAGTCAGGGACGGAGCTACACTTAGGATAGGGGTTCATCCGAACTCCCATCGACGAAAAATTTTACTATATATACGTGGTTACTATTATATATATATATTCGATGTCGAACTCCTTTAGTTAGTTCGTATGTTCACTTGTGAAATCCCTCGGTAAAAATCTTGGCTCCGCCACTGCCTGTAGTATATTTATTTCAAAAAATTGTGATTCCTTCTTTAAATAGATGAATTAGATAGGAGAGTATGAAAGTCATGAATTAAAGTAGAAGGTTTAATTTTTTTTATGAATCATGTTTTAATTTTATAATCAATTGAAATCACGTGCAACGAAAAGTCTAGAACTTATTTGAAATAGAAATCAGTACACATAAGTGCTAAACTTTTCCTGAAAGACTATCTTAAAGTGTAAAACCCGCTGCTAGTAATTCGTTCTGAGATATAACTCTTAACTTTCTATAACCCCAATGGTCATCATATAATAAACACTTACTAACTTAGAATCTTTAGGAGTACCACCATACCCTAAGTTCACACTTTTTCTTTCTAGAATTTTAAACTCTTCTTTCTATTAGCTTAATCATCTACCATTCAAGCTTAGATTCTAACACTTAACATAGATATCCCCAAACTTTTAATGAACTGTACTAACTTACTAGTAAGAATCATGAAACAGTAATCAACTAAAAGTTCTATGAACATACTCAACCTTTACAAAATTCTCTATCATTGTGGTCAATGCTGAATCCCTATCCTGACTAAAGCATTAAAATACTCTAAGTTTCCTTTATTTGTAAATATCACTCAAAGTGATATTAAAAAATCTACACAACACCTTTCTAGCTCCATGGATACATAATTTACTAAATTTAGATAAACATTATCCCCACTTTATTACTGCTACACATCTAGGCCCATGCTTCTAACTCTAGGTCATGTAATCATAGGATTCTGAGAAGGGATCTGAGAGCACATATGACTTTGACTTAATGCATGATTTTTATAAATAAGGACGAACTCTTTCAAAGTTTAGTATTTAAAGGCACTAATGGATCCTTATAAGCCCACGTGCAATCCCATAACTGTCTATGATTGTTTATGAAATCTCTATCGGCAGGAATGGACCAATGCAAGAATCTTTATAAGTCTATTAGGGAATCTTATAGGCACTAATGGACCAATGCAAGAATCTTTATATTGTGAAATGTAGTAAAAATGCGGTCACTAAATCTGCGTTTTGGAATTTATGTTGTGTTTAATTAATTGGTGGTGAATATTATTGAATTTTTGTGGCTTTGGTGAAAAGTACTTATTCTGTAATGAAATTAGCATTTTGGAATTTATACGGTGTAATTTCTATATGAGTTTTGAATTCTTTTGTCGATTTAAGTCATTTATATCGACATCTGGTGCTGGTTTAGTTTTGTAGTTAGAGTGGATCGTCTCATATATCTGTCATTTATATCGACATCTGGTGCTGGTTTAGTTTTGTAGTTAGAGTGGATCGTCTCATATATCTTGTTATGTGGGACTTGTCTTTAACTGTGGAATAATCCATTGGAATTAATAGTACTAGAAGTAGTTTTTTTGTAATTTCATTGTTGTTTTGTGATGTTTAAATGTTTCTTTGTATATCAATATCTTGTTATGTGGGACTTGTCCGAACAATGCAATTATCCATTGGTATTAATAGTGTGCTATATAAGTAGTGGACGTTTTTAGTCTGTCGGGCATTTAATTTATTCTTTTTAATTATCGTTTGGGGTTCTTGAAGTTGTCAGTGGTGGTTGATTTTGTTCTGATTTTGTAGATATGCCGCCTAAAGTTAGGTGGACCAAGCTAGAAAAGACTTTGCTGTGGCAGGCGTTCCGAGCTCACCGCAGGGAGGCTCAGAGGTGGAATAATATAAAATATGACCTTGCGTTTTCTGCAGTCTTTCAGCAACGAACTGCTAATAGCTTACGTGACAAGTATTGGAGTTGCGTGGCTGCTGGAAGAATTCCCAATGATTTAATTGATCTTGATGGTGATGATCTTGTCGATACTGTCTATAGTGAAGATACCGACAGTGATGCTGGTGATGATGCTGATGATGTTGCGGAGCACGCCGAGGTTGTGGCTGGTCATGGTGGTCTGGGGGAGGTTGCTGAGCCTGGTGAGGGGGATGCTGTGCATGGTGGGGTGGGGGAGCTTCCTGTGCCTGGTGAGATGGTGGTGCGGTCATACCCACTGCTGAAGAACTTCTGATGAGGGTTACTCAGTTGCCAGCTGCAGCGCGTGTTGCTGAGTTTTGTGCTATCGTTCAGCAGGGTTGTGCATTAGTCAGCAGTTCCCGTGCTCAAGCTCAATCTGCTTGTGATGCTTTGGACACTGGCATGACTGCGTTGGACGAGATCTTGCAGAACCCCTGAGTTTTGCATTTTTCGTTTTTGACCATGATGACTCTGCCTGTTTAATTGTTTAGGTTGTTTACTGCTGTGGACTATGATGACTGCCCGTTTAATTGTTTAGGTTGTTTACTGCGGTGGATGATGATGGCACTTCCTGTTTAATTATGTTAACCCTGTTTGGGACTATGCTCAAGTCTTGAAGTTTATTCTAAGTTACTGTGCAATGCACTTTAGGGATGCATTTGTGTAGGTGTTAATAAGGTTTAAACAATCTCTTCTTCACTTAAAATGTTTTAGTGTCATCTTCTAGGTAACCTCTACAGTTTACCAACGGTAATTTGTCACGTACCAAAATAACCCCTAGGCGTGACTGGCTCCCAACAACACCATTTGCCGGGAGAACCAATTTTTCTATTCATTCTCCATATCTACAAACACTGAAATGAAAACATACACAATACTATGTGCACGGAATAATGATTAACGCAGAATAATTATCCAATAAGATATCGCATAGCAATTTATTAATACTACAATAGTTTAGATAATAAATTTTTAACCCAAATTCCACATCAAGTTCATGGAGCATCTAAACAGAATTATATGAGTTCAACTTTGGGCCTACAAACCCAACGAACGGAAACATAAGCTAAAATAACTAGAGATGAATAACAGCCTTCACAAATAATGTGAAGGCTCACCTTATAGATAGAATCCACACGTAAATACAGTCAGCCACGAGTCTCTCTCTCTGCAACCGTATCTGCACGTATGCAAGTAAGGAGTGAGCTATATATAAATATATAACCCAGTAAGATCTTCGACTAGCTATTTTAATAATTCTGGAACAATTGTTAGAAAATACAAAGCACAACAAAGATACACAAATAATATGTACATAATATCTTTCATAAAATAATATCAATAGGATTTTCAAAGAGGTTCAAAAATGTCATCCTATAACAAGTCAATTCACACGACTTGTCATAAACGGCAGTGAAGGTGATCGGCCTAACACCCCGACAAGTCCACAGCAGCATATATAATGCCCCAAAAAGTCTACTACGGCAGCATGTACAAGCCCCTAACATATTACGGTAGCATAGGTAATGCCCCTAACATATTACGGCAGCATGAGTAATGCCCCTAACATATTACGGCAGCATATAATGCCCCTAACATATTACGGCAGCATATAATGCCCCTAACATATTACGGCAGCATAAGTAATGCCCCTAACATATTACGGTAGCTATGTATGCCCCTAGAGACTATAACGGCAGCGAAGAAAATATATTCAACATCCCAACCTCACCTCGCGTTTTATCTAAACAATTGTCAACACACTTTTCAAAATACATAGACATAACTTATTAAAGATCCCTTATTCTACCGAATTCATGCTTGTCCCAACACATGGACTAGGCAGAAAAATATAATTTTTATAATGCGAATTTGAAAAACAAGCATCAAAACTTAAAGTCTCACTTACCTCGCTAACGACAATTTCCATAACCTCACTATGCGTAGAACACCAATCAAATAGCCTTCAATGACTTCAATCTATGCAAAATATTAAATAACGATATCAATTATATTATTCGGGGTCAAATCCCAATATCCTTATTGTTCAAAATTAAAGCTAAACCTTAATATCTCACATCATTATCCACGGAGGTTAATCTAATAAGAGAGGCTGCCAAAACTTGAATATAAAAATATTGGCTATAACAGACAGACTGTATTACTTTAGACCAAAACGTGCCTGGGTGTACTGGCTGATCCTTGAAAGGGTGTTAATATTACTAATCTTAAGCTTTATCTCATATCTTGATTCCATTAGCAAATACAATAGGTACTACTGTATCAGATCTTTCATAATAATTTTCTGATTTCAAGTCAATGCAAACCAGATACATACAAGAGATATGTAATTAATCAATAACCAATTGATACAATAACTATTCAAAGAATTGGCATAATGCACGTTATGCACTCTGGTTATTGCTTCTTCTTGAGGTAACCATTACTATAACAACAAAACCCTTCACTATAGACCAATCAAGCCCCAAATAAATTTTATTCTTATTACTTAATATCATAAACAACCACCTGCACTACTGCCCGTATATCTTAAGTCCATGCTAAAGGACAATGAAAAAGTTTCTGCTTGAATCCCACCTTTGTAATCTTCAACTCAGAAATTTTTCTCCTACACTGCCTTCAACTCAGAAATTTTTTTCCTACACTACTGCCTGCAGATTTCTTCCAAGGAATAAAGGAAGCCACATAAATAAATAGGAAAAATGGGTACTAGCAAAATAATTGCTTCCCTTTATTAATGAAAAATATAAGGGAGTGGGTGTGACCCTCTTCCCACTTTCCTTAAATCAATAATAATAAAATGAAATCATTCATTTACTTTTGAAGATAAAATATCCGGGTTATTACATAATTGTTCTAAATTATACATATTTAAATTACATCACTCATGTTATCCTTGTATTGAGGCTCATGATATTGAAATGATGCGAGAGTTTCTTTTAAACTTTATTGTGTGAAATGTAAATTGTTATTAAAAATTTCTTTTTCTTGAATGAATCAGTTCAGAAAATTGTTTAAGTTGCTGTTTAAAGACATCTTTTTCTTTAAAAGTAATTTTGAAAGTGCTGAATTTATTTTAAAAATAAGTAGTTAAGTGTTTGAATAAAAGTGTTGAAACTGAAAAAAAGTTATTGATGTATTTGATAAATAATGTTTTTAAGTATCTTTTTTTTAATCAAAATGACTGAAGTATCTTTATAGCTGTTAATAATATATAGAGTTGATTATTATAAATTGTTATTGCTAAAATGATTTTAATTAAAATTAATATATATTTTATATACAACTTGAACTACAAAATCAAAGCTACTATCATATTATTTTGTTGTAGTTTACAGGTGATAGATAAATGTTGGTCGGCTTTGAGAATTTTTTTTTATGTAAAGGTTACATTTAGTTATATTATGTTGATATCTCTATTATCGTATTATTTTGTTATTGTTTACAGGTGGTAGATGAGTGTAAGACGACTTTAAGAAATTTTTTGTGTGTAAAAATTAGATTTAATTATATTATTTTGATGTCTCTATTATTGTATTATTTTGTTGCAATTTATAGATGATAGATGAAATATCGATCGATTTTTAAAAATACTTTTGGTAAAGATTATGTTAAATAAATAAATTCTCCATCTTTACATACTCAAAATATATTAAATTTAATTATTATATTCATCTTTATTATTTAAACAAATATCTTATTTATTGTAATGTTTGAATTCATTAAAGTAAGGTACACGTGCAAGGCGTGTACACCTAAACTAGTATATATATATATAAAACTTGAACTACAAAATCAGGGTTACTATCATCTTGCAGTTGCTGAAGCTGACTAAATTGAGCATCCAAGAATCCTTTTTTTTTATCAAATCAACGTTTCCACCAAAGAAAGAAAATTCAGCACAATACATCAAATTTAAATCAGAAAGGTCAAGAATAACAACAACAAAAGAAACCAAATAGCTGAATGAATCCAACAAAAGATTTTGTTTGAAGCTTGTGTTTTGGTGTCAAAGTGCGTAAGGAATACAGTGAAGAAAAGGGAAAATCGAGAAAATGGAGATGGAAGATGATTTTGGGGGAACTAAACAGTAAAGGCAAAAGACACCCAGAAGTATAATTGATTGAAGATTTTAGTTAAAAAAAATTCATTACTACGAAAATATCCTCAAGTAAGACAAAATAATTGTTACGCACTCTTCATTTCTATATAGGAGTAATAATATATATATATTACACTATGCATTAGCAAACTTTGTGGAAAGAAAGCACCACCAAATTTTTCTACTGTCCATGTGCTCAATATGCATTAGGGCAATAAGAGGATAATTTTGAAATAAGAAAAATTGTAAGGGCAAAAAGTCATTTATTTGGTCAATGGAGAATAGATTATAAGTTGGAAAAAAATAAGCTCCCATTTGCAGCTTATTGTTTTCAGCTTAAAAAAAATCAATAATAACTTTTTTAAGCCATTTTAAAATTTGTCAAACACCTTTTTAAACTAAAAATAGATTATAATCTATTTTGACCAGATTATAATCTCTTTCAAACGTGCACTTAGTTCTTACACCTAAATTGTAAAATAAATAACTAAAATATATATAAAAAATTGCAGATTCTTTAGAAACTTGGTCAAACACAGTATAAATAACAAAAGAATGGTCCTTTTAGTGTTGCATTTGTGTAGGTGTTAAGGTTTAAACAATCTCTTCTTTACTTATTTATGTTTTAGTGTCGTCTTCTATGTAATGTCTCCAGCTTACTAAGTATAATTGTTCTAAATTTTATCTGGTTAACTTAATTATTCACATCATCATATATATTTTGTATTCGTTGTATAATTCTATTTGTATTTGCACTTTATAAATCATGTTTGTTTGTGTGTGTATGTGTGTGTATATATATATTATTGTTTGCATTCGTATTTGTATTGAGAGAAGTATTGATTACCCCTGAACTTGTCACATTTTATTCAAGGTATACCTGAACTTTAACTTGTCCTAAGTATCCCCCAACTTGTTGTTTTGCAACATCGCATGACCCTTAATTGTCGATGTCGCAAAATATTTTAGTTCAAACTCCATCACGCGCGTGATGGAGTTATTTGTTTTTCCAAATCAGAATTTTCAATGATAAAAAACGAAAAAAACTTCATTTTCCTTTAATTTTTTCAAAAAGTTCAATTATCCCCCTTTCTATTTATTATCCCTCTTCCTCCATTACTTCCAATCTAAAAAAACAATTCATTCTATTGCTTCTAATTTTTCCACGTAGGCATTTTTTTTCACGTGTACGCAGCATGTTTTACACGTTTTAGTACATCAGCAAAAAAGGGTCACGCGATGTTGCAAAACAACAAGTTCGATGGGGTACTTAGAACAAGTCAAAGTTCAGGTGTGCCATGAATTAAACGTTACAAGTTCAAGGGGGTAATGATACTTCTCTTATTTGTATTTTATGATTTCCACTTATATTTGTATGTTAGAGTTCGTATTTGTATATAGCTTCTCCATTTTAAGAATATTTTTTTTGTTATAAAATAATATAAAATAAACAAAAGAGTAGAGAGAAGACAACGTAATTGTTATTTTTCTTGAGGGATCATTTACCATGAAGAAGTCCTTCTATTTACAGGAAAAATTTACTTTTAGTTTCTTACTAAAAGACAGATACTTCAAATCCTGATAGATTAATTAGATCTTGATAGATTTTATCTATATTCTTGATAGACATTCACTATACTGTAAATACATTTATAACACTCCCCTTTGAATGTCTAATTGATAGATAATGTGCCTCGTTAAAATCTTACTAAAAAAATTTAGTGAAAAAAAAAATCTAGTGAAGGAAAAAGAGTACACATCTCAAATAATACGCATTTGACTGCCTAATTTAAAACTTTACAAGGAAAACCCAATGGGACAAAACCTCATAAAGAAAAAAGAGTACAATGTGTATTAACTCCCCCGAATGAGAATATCCTTGAGTCTTTGTATACCGATCTTGTGCATCATCTTTTGAAAAGTTGCAGTTTGAGGAGACTTAGTGAATAAATCGGCCACATTATTATTTGATTGAGTCTATTGCATGTTAATATCACCATTCTTTTGTAGCTCGTGTATGTAGAAAAGTTTTGGCGAAATGTGCTTCGTTCTATCTCCTTTTATGAATCCTCCTTTAAGTTGTTTTATGCATGCTACATTATCTTCATATAAAATTGTGGGTACTTTATCAAATTTCAAATCACATCTCCAATGAGATGTATCATGGACCTCAACCATACACATTATCGGCTTGGTTCATAAATAGCTATTATCTCAGTATGATTTGATAAAGTGCTAGATTGGTTGTTTTGTATATCTCCTAGATATGACAGTACCACCACATATGAACACATAGCCTCTTTGAGATCGTGTTTTATGCGAGTCAGATAAGTACTCAGTATCAGCATAATTAACATGATCGGGACTGCAAGCTTTAGAATAAATTAAGCTCGTGTCTTTTATCTCATTTCGGTGTCTCCTAATAGGTGCAAAAACATACCTTGCTAACAAATTGACTGAAAAGGTTATATCAGGCCTTGTAGTATTTGTAAGATAAATTAATGTTATGCACCAATTGCACTAAGATATGATGCTTTATATTTCTCATTTCAGCAAATAATTTATGACTTTTGAAAACTCTCTGATAGTTTCAATAATAGTCAAATCATCAATTTATCCCTTATAAGGATAATAAACAAATTTCCCAGAAACTTTATATGCTTCAGGCATTTTAAATTCTTTAGGGATTTTCATATAGATTTTTGTCAAGTGACAATATCAATATGTGTGACATGTTCAAGTGTCTGAACTGCAAATCAAATAAGTGTTATGCTTATCAAAATGCATCATTTCATGTCACTTAATAAATGCTTATACGTCAGCATGCTTAAATTAACGTAGAATTCAGATCCTCGTAATCTTTTACAATATTGCGTCAATATTGTATCAAAGACATCATCAACGGTTTCTCATTTTGTATCGGTTCACAATGCGACATAATATTTTGAGACATCATCACTTCATTATTTTCAGGTACCTAAACCTCTCATCAGGTTTCATGAAGTGTTATGTCGTAGGCTCTTCAAGAGCACATTGCCTTCTTATTATGATTATTTGCTCCTTATCTTTTTCAAAGATTATTTCATTTGGAATCGATTGGTCTCCCACGCTTCACACATGCATAGACTTTGTCCTTTAGGGACACAAAATAGGAGCACTTGCAGCTTAAATATGAGATAATTTTGACATTTGACTTGAATTATCTTTTGAATGAGGATCTGATGATAATTTCAAACATATTTTATAGTTGTTTATAATCTCCCCCTTATGTTAGGAAAACTAACATGCATCCTTCATCTTCTCTGAGGAACCTATCTTTGTGTATCATGGTATATTAATTAATCATATACCGCACATCAATTATTAGATGGAATAGTTGATTCCTGACCTTGAACCAATTGAGAGGGAAGAAATAATTATAATTTATTGGTCTAATGCATACAAGTGCTATTGTATACACCATATCATATTTCAGACCAACACATGAAGCTTTACTCTCATTAGCAATGATTTAGCTATTTATCAAAGTCATTTGATATAAAATCATCATCATCAAGATAAATTGTCTTGATTACACAATCTGAAAGTTATGCTCTTAACTCAATTTTATTGAGGAAGCAACTTTATGAATGTCAAACTGCAGGTTGACAATTAAGGTACAAGTGATCATTTTATATCGATGCATCATAATAGATCACATGACTGGTGAACGTGTCCATATTCACTTTTTGTATTTTTAAGATTTTGATGGATCAAATCCCAATATTAGTTGATCCAACCAATTTTCTATGAGAACAAGCAACACAAACAATTCTTAAAGAATCTTCTATTTCTTTAACATATGTCTAAAACTCAATATGCACATTTTCGGAATGTAGCAATCGTTCATGTTAATTTATGAACTTTTATACTAGTAAACTTTAAGTTTATCATGACATGTGCCTTTTTACTTTAGTAAATTTCAGATCTACTATCACATGAATAAATTTTTGAATTTATAGAATTAGATTTCAAAATAACTGCACGTTTGTATTGAAACAATCGAAATCCTCATTCCCAGGAATGAAATATAATCGTGCCCTAAGTCTATCAAATTTTGATAGCTTATAACCTCTTTCATGATATTGCTACTTTAGAAACAAATCGAGGCATATATATAATGTATATAATTTTTATCTAATATATCTTACAGCCATAATAAACATATGCAAATATCATCACTTTTTATGATTATTATCATATTGTCTCTTCACTTTTATATTCGTACATTTAATCATTTGTCTTCTTTCAGACATATTATGCACTGTTATTACTTTCCTTTCAAGAATGGAACAAGTTGTCAACTTTCAGATTCATTATATATTGCTACCATATTCACTTCATGGAATAGAGCATATCAATGGGATATATTTCATGGCTTTTCACCAAACACATATTGGTTTACCTTAGACCTAATTATATCATCAATATGGTGCATTGAGATTCAAACTCAATGTGTTACCCTTATAAATGCGTCTTAGGTATAAATCGATGAGACTTGAACCTAACGTCTTATAATCATGATGCATTGGTATTTTAAATCAGTGTCCTACCCTCTTAATGAGATTAGACTTAAATTCATCATCAAACCTTTTAATAATATTGGTTTCAAACCTATCATTTTTCCTCAAATCCAACAATGATTATATCATTAGTAGCAAAAGACAAATAACATAAAGAATTATTATCCTTGAAATTACCTTGTTTGACAGAATCTAGTGCTAATAACCTGTTACGAAATATAAAATAGAGAAGAACAAAAATAGATAGAAGACACAGTAATTGTTATTTCTCTTGAGGGATCATTTACAATGAAGAAAATCCTTCTATTTATAGGAAAAATTACTCTAAAATTTTCACTAAAAGACAACTACTTCAAATCTTGATAGATATCAACTAGATCTTGATAGATCTTATTTATATTATTGATAACCATTCACTATAATGTAAATACATTTATAATATTTTTGATTTTTTTAACCATGTTATTATATTCTTATTTGAATAATCTATGACTATTTTTTGTTAAATTATCATTTAAGAGTAGAAAGTATTTTGCCACTAGCGGGCTTGGCTAAATGAACTTTTTAAAAAAAAAAAAAATTAAATTCAATCTTACACAAAAATAAATAGTATATAAATATCAAGCATATGTTAAAGGTATCAAAAATTTATAAATGAATCAAAAATATGAATTATAATCAAAAAGTATTTGTCATATGTATCTATTACCAATATTCTGATAATAAATGTATCGCTCATATATATAACCAATATACTGACAGCAAATGTATCACTCATATGTATTATCATCTATTGTACAAAATGTATCAAGAAACTAACAACATTATATTTTATTTAAAAGCAATAACTAAAAATATACGTATGAACGTCAAATCAAATGAGATTAGAAAGAACATGGGAATTAGCCCCATTTATATGAGTGCTTTTGTTTTGTCTCTTCGGTACAACAAAATAAAAGGACAACCCTCGTTGTATCTCGGTCTCGATTTAGCATTATATATGTAATATCCAATATTAAGATAGTATAAAAAAAGTAGGTCAAGCCATCCACTAAGGGGTCGTTTGGTAGGACGTATTAAAAAAAATAGTCCATGTATTAAGTATGGTATTACTTAATACTATGTTTGGTAGAATTTTGGACCTATGTATTACTAATACCATGTATTAGTTATACACCCTATATGGTATTATAGGGTGCATTACTAATACATCCCATATGGCGGTATTAGCAATACATGAGTTTTAATACCATGGACTAATACGTGTAAAGACAAAAA
>NC_061120.1:204738224-204742859 GCF_002878395.1 Capsicum annuum
ATCACATTAATTATATGAAAGTTATTAATTGATTAGCAGTCAAACAACATATATGGCAAAATAATATTGTAATTAAGGGTCATTTCTATATAAAAACCTCTATGTAAAATATTATATTATATATATATATATGTGTGTGTGTGTGTGTGTGTGTGTGTGAATTCTAACTCCACAATATCAATGTATGAGATTATCTGAAGAAGAAAGCATAGAAACAAGAACTCTCTCGACTAAGGAGGAGGTTTTATTCAACTCTTAGTGTATTTCCACAGAAGAAGACCATTGTTGTGTACATATACGGTTCAATAGAGAATTAATTTTGAACTTTTTGATTATTTTTCTCTGAATACTATTTACTCACATACTCACTATCATATTCTATAATGATTTAATTATTGTAATATAGTTTCTTCTGCAACTTGTAAAAAAAAAGTTGATATTAATTGCTTGAGGATATGTCTTTTATTTTTTAATATATTTCTGAGTAGTGGATGATTTCTAGATTATGAACCCAACTGATTTTATTTTCTTATTTAGTCTTGCTATTTTTTTATCTTCCAATTAATAGTTGTATTCTCATTCCTGTATTTTTTATTATTTCGATTTTGTTTACATTTTTGAAATCTTTATTATTGGTATGATTATTCATTAAACTTAATTGATACTACTTTGTTTTTCTATATAGTTTTTGGAAGAAATTAAGATACAAAAACCTAACAGAATTGCAAATTATTGAGTGTCATTTTGAGAAAAGGTAAATTTCCCTATTTAATTTCAAATGAGGTTGTGAATACGCGTGTATGTGTGTGTGTATATATATTGGTGAAATATTTATACACGCATCTTTATATATAATAAAATTGTATAGTCTAGCCTAAATTTAAGTCAAGTGACATTTTGAGAACTATCTTCTTGAATTCTTACAACAAAAAACTATCATTTTATAACAAAAAGTTATTTTATTGATTATTTAAATATTTAATATTATTTCTTATTTCATATTTTGATAAAAAAAAATAACTAATATTTATTTCTATTGGGTGGAAGCTATTATGATTTCATACTATTTCATTTAATATTATTTCATATTGTGGTTAAAAAAAATTAAATTTCATTTCTGTCGGATGAAAACCATTATGATTGTTCAGTTATTTCATATAAAGAGTAGTAGTTAATTATGTCATATTATTCTATGTTTTTATAGATTATTTATTTATTTAATATTATCTCACATTTCATATTGTGGTAAAAATAAATGGTTGTTCTATTATTTCATATTAAGATTAGTAGTTAATTAGTTTATGTTTTGTCGATTATTTATTTATTTATTTCATAGCCTTCGTATGTTTAAAAAAAGTATGTAATATTAGTTGTGCAATTACTTGACATATATGAAAAGACTATTGAGTAACTCAATATGACAGGGTAATTAATTACAATCAAGAGACATAATTGGAAAAAAATATTTTAATTGAGATGAGAAACTTTTAGTATTAATGGAAGGATGTAAAATTTTGAATTCAAATAAAATAAAAATACAAATTTAATTGAAAGATAGTTAAAATTAGATATTGCTACTATATTGAGACTAATCCAACTAATTAAACAATCTTTGTATGAATTTCACTAATTACATTTTTGTATAATAAAAAATAGTTAATTGCCAATCTTGAAACAAATATTATCAAATGAGGAATATGATAATATAGATGTCACCAATATGGGTTGTGGTGCAGGGGATGAGACTGCTTCACCCTTAATCAGAGGTCGAGGGTTTGACTCTGGGTACGGAGAAAACTCGGTTGGGAGCGCTGCCACCTTAATGGACCCTGCAACGCGCGATCCAGATTATTTGGGGCTCCAATGAGGGCACCGGACACCAAATGGAAAACAAAAAAAAATATAAATGTCATCCCTCAAAATATGCAAACAATATAAATAATGATGTTATATTAAAAGAATTATGATTTCATTTCAACTGAGTAAATCAAGAAAGTATTACAAGAAAAATTTATGGATTAATAATCAATTAGCAATCAAACAACTTATATGAAAAAAGTTTAATTGACATTTAAAAAAAAATATTTTAACTTTAATCGCAAATAAGTTTGACCTATTTTTGTAATACAATAAATGAATGAATATAAGAAAATCCGTAATTAGGAAAGAAAATAATTGTTACCTTATTTGAGGGATTAGAAAATTATAAAGATAATTAAATAATCAATTGACTATAGTCAAATTATAATTTTATAAGACATTTTTGAGAAATAAATCAGTAATTAAGAAAAAAATTAATTGTTACCTTTTTAAAATTCTTCCCCAAATTATAAAGGTAACTAATATCAAATTAATATAATCAAACTCTAAAAATATGAGAAATTTATGAGATTGAATTTTCTAAATTATAAAGGTAACTAATATCAATTTTTTTTTCGTTTTTGGGTCCTTTATGTAATTATAAATTAATTAAATATAATCAAGATATAAAATTAGGAGAGATTTATGGTAAGTAGGGTAAGTAGATATTTATAATATTAATAATAATTTTATTTTCATCAAATTAATTAGATTAAATTGATGTAAAAATCAGTTAATATTGAGAATTATTTTAACAGAAAATATATGCAAAGTTACGTAATTGATATACATATATTGGTAAAAAAAAAAAAGCGAACATTGAATACTACTTTAGCCATAAATATATTTTGAAATTTACAACATTAAATTTAAGGAACTTGAGCTTATATATTATGATTATAAAATTGATTCTTATTAATTGGAATTAATTATTTGATTTGTAGTCGTATTACAATTATGTCGTACATTATTTATTTAATGGGTTTACACTGGGTTTGTTCTTGTTGTTGTTTTTGTATTTTGTGCAATCTACTATGAACTTATTAATTCAAATGGACTATAAAAGGAAGGAGATTATTTTGTTGAAATTTTAAATTAGTATGCATTAATCAATTTTAGTGGGGTATTAGTCTTCAACAAGATCTCCACATTTAAATGAAGTAATTGTGTGGCTTTAGCATCTCTTATGTATTATTAAAAAAAATAGAGACAAAAAAATATAATGCCACAATATTTTTGAATTATTTAATTTATTTATCATGTTTTAAAATATTGTTTATATCAATTCAGTGATGTTTATATGAAAAATTTAAATTTTGAAAAATAAATATCTTAAGTTTTATAATTTAAGTTAATTTGTGTACTAATTTGAAAAATTTAATTTATATATTTTTATTATATGGAAAATTTGACCTTATATGACTATATATACTAATTCAATAACACAGAAATATTGTCACACTTTTCTTCTCTCTCTCTCTCTCTGTTATTATTATTGATCATTAGCCTTATTGGTATTTATCAAGTTTTTCATTATGAATATTTAGAAATAAGAATTGTCAATAGTTTGTAAAATATTAATTCAAATTTTTCTTCATAAATTTCAGACTTTAAATATAAATGTTTCGACATAATAAGAATCACACACATTGAGGAAATGTTATCAATATTTCAGAATGAGAGTCAACAGAAGAATATACATATGAGAAGGTTGAACAATGTAATCAAAATGTAACATAGGTTTGAAACAAGAAAATCATTTGTTGAAAATGATTTGAATTATTCGTAGTGATTCTTCTTTCTCGAGAAAATTAAGTTTGTTAATTTTCTAATCTCTTTATACAAATATAAATTTATACTATGAATAATATCATTTCTTGATTATATATTATTTTGAGGTCTTGCATAATTATGATATAAAAATAATTGATTTTTTAATTTTATTAATCGTTATTCAATATTATATTTTGGTATAATAAAAGATCCGCATATTGAAGGAGTGTTGTCGCTTATTAATAATGAGATTCCAAGAAGAAGAACCTATGAGAAGGTCACGGAAAAAATTTACATGCACCCGATGTATACACCAAGACGATACATGCATGCCATATATTTGAATTTAAAGTTCATGTTACTTAATCATGATTAATCAACATGTATTTTACTTAATTTAATTATATAACCATGGTAAAAAAATATTAGTTTATATTCAAATAATATAGGTTTGAAACAAGAAAATTATTTGTTAAAAATGATTTTAATTATTCATAGTGTTTTTCTTTCTTGAGAAGAATAAGTTTGTTACCTTAGTGATTTCTTTATCCAAATACAATTTTTCGTAATATAGTCTCATTAAATAATGAATCTATTAATAAAATTTTTAAAAAATATATCAATTTTTTTGACGCGAATGAAAAATAAAAATTTCAAGATCTTGCTTGAGATTATTATGATTCATTCGTTTAAAACTTTAAAATTTTTAGAGATAAATTTTGTCTCTTTTTTAATATTTAGTATTTTATAATCCTATTTTGACTTAAATGTGAATGTTATAAATGGTATAGCTAGAACGATAATATTTTTTGTGTATACTTGGTTTCCTTTCAATATTCGTATATAGGTAAATATTTTTAACAAATTCAAATTGATTTTATCTACTTTTTTTTTTTCATTTTGAATAATTTATTATGAATTATTCAAGAAACTATAATTGATTGGAGATTTTGACTTACATTTCATTAGTTTATGTTGGCTTATTTATTAGTCAATAATTTT
>NC_061120.1:204745859-204748094 GCF_002878395.1 Capsicum annuum
CCTAACTCTGTTCCTAACTTTTATTGCAGGCAAGTGCATTATGGAGCTTATGGATGTTGCTGAGGCCACTTGTCATTTTAATTGCCCTTTCCAGGACGACATAATTATGGAGATCCTCTACAGGTTACCCATCCGCGATCTTGTTCAATTCAAATGTGTTTCTAAATTGTGGAATGCATTAATATCTGATCCTTACTTTGTCAACAAGATCTCGATCGTGCCAAGAATGATCCACATTCCCAAAAACTTCTTATTTACCAACGTTCCCTTACGGATCCTTCAACTTCCATCTATTCTTGTCCTTAATCATCCTCCCTTCAACTGGTTAACAAAATACAAAAACTTGATTCCCCTTCAAGCTCTATAGCCATAATCCATTGTACTTATAATGGCTTGGCTGTTATCTAGTACAGACTGGTTATTCTTTAGGATTGGGTTATGACTCAACTAGTGGTGACTATAAGATCCTAAATATTCACAGTGGCAGGCATGGTAGCAAAGTACCTGGTGAAATTTTCTCGTTGAAAAGTGGTTCCTGGAGAACTATTGATAACCATCCACGTGGAATTGAGAATTTACTGCATTGTTCGGGTTCTGCTTTGGCATTAGTAAACGATGCATTTCATTGGGTCTGTATCTCTGGAAACTATTTCGACGATTCAAGAGCTTTCTCTTTGGTTTCATTTAGTATTTCAAAAGAAGTGTATGCAGACATACCATTGCCAGGGCAATTATTACGCTTGGGGGGCAACATCGGTATTGGCGTTTCTGAATTGGACGGAATGCTTTGTGCTTATTCTATTTGTGAGCATCAGAGGAAGCGCACATTTAAGTTATGGGTATTGAAAGACTATGGTGTCGGTGAATGCAATTATTTACACTTGGATTGCGTCATCGGTATTGGCATTTCTGAATTGGACGGAATGCTTTGTGCTCATTCTATTTGTGAGCATCAGAGGAAGCGCACATTTAAGTTATGGGTATTGAAAGACTATGGGGTTGGTGAATCTTGGATTGCATTGTTTGTTATAGATGCTTCGGACATTTTGAGGGCCGTACCAAAATATAGGTTTGCGGACGGTGAAGTGCTATTCTTGTCCACCAATTTGCTGGGTAAACCAACACATTCATTTTGGACATCCAGAGGGTCATTTGGAATGTGTTATTCCATTCGGGGTGGATTTGCTTTTACAGAAAGCTTGATCTCTCCTAAATCATTTATTTAGTGTTTGCTCATGCATGGTTGAGGAAATCTTTTATTTTACTCTTATTAGTCTTATCTATTGCTCACCAGTATTTAAGTTTCAAAATTATTACGGAAACTGCCGGCTTAGTTATTTCAGTTTCTCAGAGAATCAACCAGAGCGATTTCATTGCTGAGAAAGAAGTGGTTAATCCCATCTTCTCTTTTGCTTATTAGTGCTTGTAATGGTAATTCTTATGAATATTGCATTGACTGGATGTAATGGCCCTACTTAATGGAAACACACACCTCATCTTCCACAAAGATTCCACTCACAATAATACTCCCACTTTACCATCAATATGCAGACGTCATTATTCACACACCACTGATTCTGTTTTTTTATAAGATATATACTCTCATCTTCTACCATATATTCACAGCAACACACCAACAACCAACCCACATAGTTAATTTTCCATCTTTCAAGCACACATACACACGGGATAGGGAGAGATCGAGAAAGAGAGTGATGAATTGAGCAAGAAGAAGTTAGCACTTACAGAAGAGGGCACGACAGTTAGCGGTATTATCTTCCTCATCTGCGTATTCGAAGTAGATATCTCGGCTAAACTTCAGGTTAGAAGTATTTTGAGTTGTTATACATATATAGGGTGGCCTGTTTATTATTATTTCAAGATAGTGTAAATCTCATGAACCGATTGTGAAAGGCTTCTTGGTACTTTTAATGTTGAATAGAAACAGAAAAGAAATTTGCCAAATTTCATTACTACCGTCCAGTTGCAATATTGCTTCCAACGTTTCTTGTTTTTATTTTGTTCCTACTGGTGTTAAAACCATTAGTAATTGTGGAAAGTCTTGGTTATACCATTATTTTGTTTTATTGTTTTGCTAAGTTAAAGAATAATAATATAATATGCTAATGATTAGATTCCAAGGAAATAGTAATAAGATTTAGGTGTTGCTGTCAGTGATTCACATGACTCCAGTAATTGTTGTTAAAATAAATTATAATCTAATGTTTTCTATTT
>NC_061120.1:204751094-204762981 GCF_002878395.1 Capsicum annuum
GTTACTTCCAATTTTAATTGCCCTTGCAAGGACGACGTAATATAATTATGGAGATCCTCCACAGGTTATCTTTGCAGATGATACGTCTTCCGTCAATTCTTGTCCTTATCGTCTGTTCAACTGGTTTGACAAGCTGCAAAAACTTGATTGCCTTGTTGAAAAAAATAGACACACGCAGCGGAAACAAATAGTCAGGATCACTTGCATGAAATAAAGACAATCAAAATAAATACATAGTTCACGCTAATGATGCTTAAAATTAACCAGAAATACCTCTTGAAGTGTGGGCAAATATTTGAAGCGAATCCGTCTTGAAGCGTGAGCAGATATTTAAAGCGAATCCGTCTTCGAATCTGCGATCTTCTAGTGATTTCAAATTCACCGGCGAACTCTCTCAATACTTGAGTTGACAAGTACTAAATAGAATACTCAATTCAATTTATTGCCTAAAGGTCCTGTTTATAAGGATACTCTCCCAGTCCAAAGAGGAGAAAATAACTCATGCATGTTTCTACTTCAACAAGGACAGTCCCATAAAATATAGGATTCCGATTTCTAGTATAATCTGGGTACGTAGGACCACAAAATTGATTACTGAAGCTCTCTGTTATGGAAATAATTCAAAATGCCAATTTGAATTATTCTTACCATAATAATTTACAAATTATTTCACTAAAATTCGTAATTACACTCTTCTGTTTTTATTTTGTAATTTTTTACTAAATACTTATGTAATTTCGCATGTTAAGATTGCATATACTAATCAATAAATTAAATTACTGACGAATTTAATATAATGATTAATTTCCTTTAGAGCAATGCTTCCACCGGCTGAGTTTACACACAAAACCTTATAAGCTTCTCATAAAAGGAATATTATGAATCTCTACACTGAGACATAGATTCCATCAACTAACTTACTATTTCACTAATATACATCATTATAATCCAATCTACCAGGAATATTAACCCACTTCAGAATCTCACCTTTTAAGAAATTAAAATGAGAAATAATAAATACAGATCATAATAGTTATATCAAGATTGAGAATATAATTACATTAATCATTTAAAGAATATATTTTTATCATTCAGTCTAAAACAACTATCTCTACTCGGTCCTGTTCAATACATACAAAATGTACTAGCACTAAAAGTCAGAACTATACCATTCTTGTAATCAAGATAAATATATTTAATCTCGTACTACAATCATTCTAATGATTTGTTCAAATTTCCATCAAAGATTTTGAACTATAATTTTAACTTATAAGAACCGATGATTTATTCTTGTATAAGCAAAAACTCTATACACCAAACATTTACTATATAAATTGAAGACACATATATGACAATGATCTATTTCATGTAACTATTTATTGAATTGAATAAATAATTAAATAAATAATCATTCAATAAATAATACTACATCAAAACTGCATGGTTTATAGTATATCCTAACAATCTCCCACATAGACGCATAATCATACTCCCACAACTCTAACACCAAATTCTTCCACATTTGTTTTAAAAGGCTTCTGTGGTAAAACTTTTGTAAAAAGGTCTGCCAGGTTGTTTGTGATGCAATCTTCGCAACCACCACATCTCGTATTTGCACTATGTCTCTAATCAAATTACTGTAGACACCTAATTTCGTCCCTTCCCGATATCGTTTTTACCTATTTTACCTTATCCTACCGTGTACCCTCATCCATGTTATTATACCCCCACAAAATACAAAAAGATAATAATAACAAGCCTCTAAACAATCCAATTCAAGAATATTCTTTTGATAACAAATCAACCACCACTCCCTAACAAACTTTATCCTAATCACCTCTCCTTACCTTCCTACCCACGTGACCCGCCCCCTTACTACCTTATCTACACGTTTTTTACTATTTTAATGAGGATGGATTGAAAATTGAGGGGACCTAACATCACTTTTCCATTTCCAAGAAAGAAAAACACGCAAAAGACCCATTTGTCATGATTCTCCTCACAATACCATAGTAAAAGGATGTGGGGCCATAAAAAAAGGGGGGACGCCATTTTGCTTCTTCTTGGGATTCTTATAGACAATTCCAGGAAGGTCTATGAAAAAAAGAAGAAGGCATCTTCCATTTGTATATTGATATAATTAACATTCAGTAATAAAGGAGGAAGGACACAAGATTGATTTCTCCTTCACATTTTCACACAGCATAGGCACCAGGAGGTTTTGTTCTTCCTTTTCTTCTCCACTCATACCCACCCATACGACACTCCTCCACCCATATCGCACCCATCTCACACCCATCACTCGCTATACACCCTCACAGAAGACGAGAGAGAGGGGGACGAATGCAAATACGAGAGCTGGGGGAAACACGCCATTTTTTTTTCTTTTAGGATCTTCTTATTCTTCGTGCACAGAAAGCACACGCAAACAGGGGATGATGACCTTCATCCCCTTTTCCTTTTAGGTAGAAGATAAATACACCAAAAAGGTTATTTTCTTTTCGATCGTTGCTGTTGGGTTTCGAGGTTCTTGATTTCAGTTACCGGATTGTCGTCAATTTCATCTTGCTCAACTATGAATCTGGTTCATGGATTGAATTCAAAATCACATTTCATTCCATTCAAGTTTGTGAATTGAAATCGAAAGCCACATTAAGGTCTATTCCTTATCTCTTCCTTCACTAATCTTTAAGTTATTGATGCTCCATGGCTTGGATATGTGGTGTTTGAATTTTGTTTTAGTTGATTTGGACACATTTGAATCATCATAAATGATTGTTGATACCGATCGATTGATTGGATGAATTAGATAAGTAAATGAATCGGACTTAATTTGGGGTGAATCATGATTTTGGGATGGTATTGAAAATCGTCTAATCGAAAATTTCATTTTTGTTTATTTGGATTGTTAATTTTGATTCATGGATGTTATTAAATGCAATAGTATCATGTTTAGGTCAATAATTGATAGGCAAATATAAGTGGGTTAGGCAAAGTTTATGACTTGCGATCGTTGAATCATGAAAGTATTTTGTTGAAATGCGTTGGTTTATGTTTTCAGATAGAAGTGCATTCATTTGGCCGGGGAATTCCCCGAAGATTGATGTATTTATTCACCGAGGAATGCCCCGACGTACTATGTTGGCGTAAGACGTTCGTGAGGAAGGTCCAAGGCGTCGGGTAAAGTGGGGGAGCGTAGTTAGGATTAGTATAGGTTAGATAGGATTTATTTTTGTATTTTTATTTTTGGGACTGTATAATTGGACTGAACACTATACTTTTATTTTTTTTGTTTGTTTTGTTGGTTGATTGCTTTACGTGCTTCTTTGTGGTTTGTACATTCGTAGTGTCAAAATTAGCCGATATGCTCCACCAAGCGACTGTGGTCGAACCACGGGATCGAGGGATGCCTAACATCTTCCCCTCGGTCAACAGAATTCCTTAGCCGGAATCTCTATTCGCAAGCCAGTTTAAAGAGTCAAATTATTTTGAAAAGGATTTTCCAAAGGTGACTTGGCACACCGGATTATGCCAAGTGGCGACTCTGAGCTTTGAATGTAAAAATAATCTTTTTTCGGAACGAATCTTCATTTTTTAACTTTAATAATAAAAACCCTTTCAAACCTTAAAACAAATCTTTCGGAGTTAAAAAAGGGGTGTGACAGCTTTGGCAACTCTGTTGGAGATTTTTCAGAATTCGAGCTAATTTTTGGAGCTGTATCAGCTTTGTATGCTATTTTGGGTGTATAGACATTGTTTGTGTTATTGTTTATCACTGTTGAGTGTCTGCATGCTCTTTGTTTACAATTTTTATCTTATGTGTTACCGCTTTATATCTGGTATTATGTGCATAACCCGAGTCATTATTTCTGCAACAAGTTCATAGTACATGTGTTGTACACTACCTCTAGTTGAATCACCCTTATTTTAGGAGGGGGAGCCGTCGGTGTTATGGAGTGGGTGGAAAGCTCTCGCAGCCACTATCGACCATACGCTCCCCCGAACAGCCTTGTTAGTAAACCACAACGTAGGTCAGCCTTCAGGTCATGTTTATCTACATCATATTGAGACCTAGCGGGACCTACGTGGCCTTTTGTAGGAGACTCACCTCTATAGCATCCCTACGTGCTAAATGTTGCATCTTTGAGGGTAACGTAGTCATTTGACGGATTGATTTGGGGAAAGTATGTGCTAGAATTAAATAAAGTGTGTAGGCAAGGAAAAATTAAAAAATAAAAGAGGAAAAAGAAAGAAAAAGTGAGTCGAAAAAAAAAAAGAGTTTCGTAGTTTTAGAGTTTTTTATGACTTTTGTTTTTCACTATTCAAAAATTCAAAAAGATTTTTTTTACCTTTCACACTCATTTTCTCAAAAAGATTTTCCTTTTATTCCTTTACCATGCATTCATAATTCGAAAATTTCAAAAAGATTTTTCTTTCATAGTTGTTGGTGTCATTTTTGTATGAAGTGTCAAATTAAGAGCCCAAAAAAAATTTATTTTCATTGTGCAGTCGTGTTTCTCAAGTCAAGGTTTTGTTTGTTATATAACCTTAATTGTCCATTCTGGACGAACTACGCACCCCTGATTCTCCTCTTTCGGGATGTGAGATACATAGACAGCCTATTGTTGGTTCGAGGATCTTATTTGAAAAATTCAAAAAAAGATTTTCTTTACTCTTTATTTAGAGTAAGTGTTTCATATGCATCTTTAAAAGAAAACTACAAAAAGATTTTTCTTTAATAGGTTCAAGTTTCATTTTCATATGAAATTCAAAATTGAAAACCCAAAAAGATTTTTCTTTGATAATCATAGATTTCACTCTGTATAGGAATGTTAAAGCAAAAAAATGTAAAAATATATTCGTCAATTCTTTTGACAATTGTTATTTTCTTTTCTTTTTAAAGTTTTAAAAAAAGGGAAAAAGGAATGAAAAGAGTTTAATTGGCCATTTTGGCAAGACTTCACGAACTATGCACACCTGATTCTCTTTTCTCGGGGTGAGATACGTAGGCGCCCTTCTTGGGTTTGGTGACCTTTTCAAAAATAAAAAAAGAAGTTTTTGAAAAAGTGTTAAATTCTAACACATTGGTTATCTCTTGTTCAGTTAGTTTAAGGTGTCTGGTTTGTGGCATTTTGGCTGGTCTTTCATATTGCACCAAGTCACCGATAAAGTTATGGCCAACAAGGATACCGAGTTTGTTGTCACTAATCAGATAGGGAGTTTGGAAAATGAGAATTGAGGAGCTAATGAAGAGATTCAAAACTTAAGGCAGCAAATGATAGAAATGCATCGAGCTTGGGCTAATGGGTTGTCGGCTCCTCCAGTTCCCACTGATAATCTGAAGTATCTTTCTAGATTGCCTCCCATGTCACATGAACAATTTTCCATTTTTGTTGACATGACACAACATGCATCAGGATCGACTCCGGGCCAACGATATTCAACCACTTCCAATGTTTATTTCCTTACTTCCTAATCCAAGACAACGATATACTCGGGTCCGCCTGTTGTTCATGTTTTTGCGACGCCACCCCCACCTGAAGCTCCTACTTTTGATGTTGATCCCCAAGTTGTGCCTCCCTAATCTACAAGAGAGCCTGCATTGAATATTACTGAAGAACAAGAGGTAATGACCAGAAAATTGAGAAGTCTGAAACTGGCTATGAAGAACTTGCAAGGACTTGGGGGTTACAAAAATGTCTCATATAAGGACTTATGTATATTTCCAGGTGCCAACCTTCCTCCTGGCTTTAAAATTCTGAAGTTTGAGAAATATGACGTACACAGGGACCCAGTGGCACATTTGAGACATTATTGTAACTAATTAAGGGCTGCTGGAGGGAAGGAAGAACTACTTATGGCTTATTTCGGGGAAAGTCTTTCAGGCCTAGCTTCAAAATGGTTTGTTGACCAAAAAATTGACAAGTGGATTAGTTGGGATGACCTATCTAATAAATTTGTGCAATAATTTCAATACAATGTGGAGTTGATCCCTAACGAAAAATCCCTAACTATTATAAAAAATAATAATACTGAGAGTTTCAGGGAGTATGCAATCAGATGGCGTGAACAAGCTGCTATGGTGAAATCGCCAATGAAAGAAAGTAAGATAGTGGAGGTATTTATTCAAGCGTAGGACGAAAAATATTATCAACACTTGTTACCTGCATTAGGCAAGCCGTTCATTGAGGTCCTTAAAGTGGGGGAGATGTTAAAAGAGGGAATTAAGACTGGTTGCATTGTGAGTTTTGAAATATTGAAAACGACTACTCAAGCAATTCAAAAGAGTTCAGGAAGTGTTGGGGATAAAAAGAATGAGGAAGATGCATCTGCTATTGTAGTTGGACAACAGGATAGGTCAAGAAGACCCCGTCGTCATCACTCTCAGGCACAAACCTAAGTTCATGCCCAAGCTTCACATAATCACTCCCAAAATCCATTATACTCTGCCCCCCTCCATATCCAGTATATAATGCTCAACCAAATATTCAACCCCCATCTTACCTACAGTGGAACACACCAACTCCTCAGAGTCATCCTCTAATTCCACAAACATACTAAAGCCCTTCTAAGCCTGATTTTTGATCCAAGCCAAACGATGAAATGAGGCATAAGTCAAGAGATAGCTTCACACCAATTGAAGAGTTGTATGCCAGTTTATTTCAGATATTGGTACAATGGGGCATGATCACTCTTTTCATTGGGTGCACTCTTAATCGGCGTTCAAGAAACTTTGACCCTAATGTACGATGTGCGTATCATTCTGATGCTCAAGGTCATAGTGTTGAAGATTGTCGATATTTGAAAAGGAAAATTGAAAAGATGATTCAAGATAGATCAATTATGATGCAGAATATTGACAGTGAGGAAAGCTCTAGTCATGTTGATATGCAAACCAGTGGCTAAGTTGTCAGGCTGAGCAATTGAGAAGTCACTCCTCTCCCCACTAGGAAGAGGTCTGGTAGTTTATTTTTTTTTATTTTTTCAAAGTATTTCAGCGTTGTAGTTTGGGATCTATCTTGTTTTATCCCTTTGTCATTTATGTTCGAACCCTTTTATCTTTTATTTCAACTAAATAAGTTTCCCTTTTCTTTTATGTTTCAAATATGTGTTGTTTGTTTGTTTTCTTTATACAGTACATTTTATGTTGATTCTAGTGATATGACATGCCTGTGAAATTTTCAGTCAGATCTTAAAAACCAATTTAACCATGAAACATTGAATCATATGGCTAAAGTTAGGAGAAACATCTGAGAAAATAGTAGAGTGCTGAGATATTTGGTGACAAGTTGAAGTCTTTTTTGAAAATTAAGGAAATAATTTTGAGAATCACAAGAATAACTTGGTCATCAATTGAAAGACATGTCTCAATTAGGTCAAACAGCATCTGTGTAATCCTATATCAAAAGAAACGGGAAGAAAATTAGCTCTACGAAGTCATGAGTCCTTCAGCATGAGGAATGTATAACAAAAGCGGAGTTGTTATTTAGACAAGTATAGAAAAAGAGGTGACACACATGTTAGGGGCAAGTTAGTGTTGTAAAACATGTCATAAGTTAAGTTGATCGTGCACTTTCACATTGCATGCTATGTACTAGTATTTTCAAGGATTTCTATGACGAAGACATTTTAATTTGCTATCCACACATTGTGTCGTTCTCTGTTTACCCCATTCGACCTGTAGTTTTATTTTCTTTCATACACCTCTTTTGGAATCAAGATAGAGTCAGCAAAGCTCAAAAGAAAAGTGTCGAGCAAAAGAATAGTCAGAAAGTTTCAAAAAAAGAAGAGAGAAAATTATGTCAAAAAGAGAAAAAAAAAGTGTCAAGAAAAATAAAGTAAGAAAAGTTCCAAAGAGAAAAGAGTCAACAAAAGAAAAAAAAGAAATCAGAATCAAGAAAAAGAACAAGTTGCCAGAACTACGCGTGACCTGATTCTCCTCTTTTGGGGGTGAGATACGTAGGCTGCCCTATTTTGAGCCCGGTCCAACCAAATAAATCATTTAGAGTCACCCAGTCAAAAGAAACTGGGGCATGAGTTAATCCTCATTGTTTGAGTCGAATCCAAAAGTTGTAAGTCCCACCCCACTTCAACTGTTGTTTAGGCCCCATGCCATTCTTTCTTTCTAACCCTATCCAAAAGCCAAGTTACAACCAAAAAAATACCTTCGGATCAATCTTTGAGAATGTTAATACTAAGCATGAAATGGATGTGATGACACATTTTAGGAACTACTCATCTTCCTCAGCATAAGAAATCAGGAGAGAAATAAAAATTAGAGATTCTTATCGGTGAAAACCCTCACGGGCACCATAAGGCGATGGTAAGTTGAGATAGATAAAAATAAAAGTCTTATTGGCGAAAACCCTCACGGGCACCATAAGGCGATGGTGAGTTGAGAGAAAAATGAGAGAGGCTTGTTGGCGAAAGCCCTTCAAGGTGTCACTAGCTGAATGAGGTCCTGAATGTAATTAACCTAAGGAAGTAACTCAGTTTCAAGACAGTTAACTCAACAAGAATTGTTAAAAGTTTTGATGAAAAGATCAGACAGCTTAATCCAAAATGCATGGCATAATCATTAGAGTTGACTGTCATTTCTAGATAATTTTTTCATTTTTTTATTTCAAATGGGGACATTCATTGTCTTTTATTTCTTCTCTATATTTTTATTTTATTTTCTTTAGTCAGTTTTCCAAATAAAATCATTGTCATTTTTTTTTCTCTTGTCTTTGAGTCAAGTCCATGTCAAAACAAGTGAGAAAAGATATCAAAATTGGCTATCAGCTTCTTCAATTGCGCAAAGCAAGACAAAAGGCCAACACATGAAAGATACATGATTGTGAGTCGAAATAAGGCATGCAGAAAGTTTTGTCAATAGACAAGTCTGGGAACTCATGAAAATACCAAGGTTCCAAGGGGTCTATTTGATAATCGTGGCAAAGTAGAGATACTGTATTTGTTTTAGAGTCACTCTTAATAATCTGAGTTGGGTCAATGATGCAGTAAGTCAATTATATATGCTAATGGTTGGAAGCAAGGTTAAATGTGACGAGGGGCAAGAGCGATCTCCGCAAAAGCTAAAGCCACAAACCAGCCACCATGTTTTAAACTCACAAGTTTTCTTTGATGAAATAGGAAACATATTACCTTCAAAGTAAGGACTTCAAAGCATAAATATCAAGGGATGCAATGCCTCACTTTTACAAATGCAGGAAGCAATGTTGCTGCACAGGTTTGATAGTCAAATCATGGTAAAAATTCATCATTTTATATCCCTCGGAGACACTTTCTTGTCCAGGGGTTTCAATTTTTAGGTGATACACTTTTTAAATTGAACCTTCACTCCTAGGAGATGTACCTTTTAGTCGATTCATTCCCCTTGATTCCTATAAGACGTACCTTTTAGTTGAGTCATCTCCCTTGATTCCTATAAGACGTACCTTATAGTCGAGTCATCCCCCTTGATTCCTATAAGATCTACCTTTAAGTCGAGTCATCCCCTTGATTCCTATTAGACATACCTTTTAGTCGAGTCATCCCCTTGAATCCTATAAGACATACCTTTTAGTCGAGTCATCCTTCTTGATTGCTATAAGACGTACCTTTTAGTTGATTCATCCCCTTGAATCTTATAAGACATACCTTTTAGTCGAGTCATCCTCCTTGATTCCTATAAGATGTACCTTTTAGTCGAGTCATCCCCTTGATTCCTATAAGATGTACCTTTTAGTCGAGTCATTCCCTTTGATTCCTATAAGACATACCTTTTAGTTGAGTTATCTCCTTTGATTCCTATAAGACGTACCTTTTAGTCAAGTTATCTCCCTTGATTCCTATAAGACGTACCTTGTAGTCGAGTAATCCCCCTTGATTCCTATAAGATGTACCTTTTAGTCGAGTCATTCGCTTGATTCCTATAAGACGTACCTTTTAGTCGAGTCATTCCCCTTGATTTCTATAATGATGTGACTTTCACAAAAGTCCTTTAATGATAAACTAGGGCAAAATTTAATTCTTGTGCTTAGAACTTTACTTTTCTGGCAAATGAAATGTCTTTATAATAATCTTTGTTTGGGATAATTTTCTTTTTTAGTTTTTATGTTATTTTAGGAGCCCGTCTGAAGAACAGGGCGAATAATCAAAGTTAAATAACAAGATGAAGAAGTTGAAAGTCAAGCAACAAGGTGAAACAGTTGAAAAGCAAGCAACAAGAGGAAGAAAATTGAAAGTCAACAGTTGAAAAATGGCAAGTTAGGAACCCGCCTGAAGAACAGGGTGAAAAAATTAAAAACCAAGCAACAAGTGAGGAAATTGAAAGTCGGGAGCTCACCCGTAAAACAGAGTGATGAAACTGCAAGTCAGGAGCCCGCCTGAAGAACAGGGTGAAGAAATTGCAAATCAGGAGCCCACAGAAGAATAGGGTGATAAAACAAATCAAAAGTCCAAAAGAAGTTGTCTAGATAGGATTTTGTAATTTTATTTATGTTTTAACTTGTAATTTTCATTTTTGATGTAATGACAGATCTGTAGACCGGAACCTCGAAAGGACCTCACTCGACTCTCCAACTCGGTTGCCCTTCTTCTTTCTGTTTATCCCATTGAATAATGGTTGGGACAAAATTCTATCTCGTTATCTACTTCTTTGTCTGAAAACACTTCGTGTTTACATTCAAAGGGGGCATGATGTAGACACCTAATTTTTTACCTCCCCAATATCGTTTTTACCCATTTTACCTTATCCTACCGTGTACCCTCATCCATGTTATTATACCCCCACAAAATACAAACAGATAATAATAACAAACCTCTAAAAAATCCAATTCAAGAATATTCTTTTGATAACAAATCAACCATCACTCCCTAACAAACTTTATCCTAATTACCTCTCCTTACCTTCCTACCCACGTGACCCACTCCCTTACCTACCTTATCTACACATGTTTTACTATTTTAATGAGGATGGATTGAAAATTGAGGGGACCTAACATCACTTTGCCATTTCCAAGAAAGAAAAACACACAGGGGACCCATTTGTCATGATTCTCCTCACAATACCATAATAAAAGGAGGGGGGGGGCCATCAAAAAAGGGGGGACGCCATTTTGCTTCTTCTTGGGATTCTTATAGACAATTATTAGAAAGTCCATGAAAAAAAAATAAGGCATCTTCTATTTTTATATTGATAGAATTAACATCCAGTAACAAAGGAGGAAAGACACAAGATTGATTTCTCCTTCACGTTTTGACACAGCATAGGCACCAAGAGTTTTTGTTCTTCCTTTTCTTCTCTACTCATCCTCTCGCATACGACACTCCTCCACCCATCACACACCCATCACTCGCTATACACCCTCACAGAATACTAGAGAGAGGGTGACGAACAAAAATACGAGAGCTGGGGGGAACACACCATTTTTTTTTATTTTGGGATTTCATTTTTCTTATTCATGCATAGAAATCACACGCAAATAGGGGATGATGACCTTCAGCCCCTTTTCCTTTTGGGTAGAAGATAAATACACCAAAAAGGGGACCCATTTTCATTTTCTTTTCGATCGTTGCTGTTGGGTTTTGAGGTCGAGTTCGAAGATCTTTTTTCAGTTGAGGTCGTTCGTTGAGGTTCTTGATTCCAGTTACCGGCTTTTCATGAATTTCATCTTGCTCAACTATGAATCTAGTTCATGGATTGAATTCAAAATCACATTTCATTCCATTCGAGTTTGTGAATTGAAATCGAAAGCCACATTAAGGTCTATTACTTATCTCTTCCTTCACTAATCTTTAAGTTATTGATACTCCGTGGCTTGGATCTGTGGTGTTTGAATTTTGTTTTAGTTGATTTGGACACTTTTGAATCATCATAAATGATTGTTGATATTGATTGATT
>NC_061120.1:204765981-204781732 GCF_002878395.1 Capsicum annuum
ATTATTATTATTATTATTATTATTATTATTATTATTATTATTATTATCCCTAGAATTTAAATAACAGCCTAATTTGAAATAACTTTGCCTGAATTTATTTACCATTTAACTCAATTTTATCCAATTTCTTAAAATTTTAGCCTATTTTATTTAATCCATTACAATTATAGTCGATTTATGACCCAATTTAAAGTTTTTATTCAATTTTAACCCCTTTCTTAACCTATTAAATCTTAGCCGTCGATCAAAATTGATCCAACGGCTGCGATCTAAAGACCACTTTCTTTCCTTATTTAAATTACAAAACCTAAACCCTAATTTCCTAAACCTACTAGTCACCCCACTCCCTCTCTCTTTACACACTCTAAACTTTCTCCCTTCTCTCTAAAAATAAAGTCACCGCCTCCCCTTTTTCGGCGAACCCACGATGGTGACACCCCTCCTCGAGTTTTATGCCACTGTCCTCCTCCTCTGGCAAACCCTTGTTGCCGTTGCCGCCATACAACAGCCATGCGACGGGTAGGCGTGCAACCACCAGCCTCCGCCATCGGTCATCCCCAAACGTCGATCAGTCCGCCTCTTCCCCTTTGTCTAACCGGTGACTCCCATTGGAGAAAAACAACGCCAAGACCAGCGCTGGTAGCCAGCCATTGAAGAACATCTATGGCCGCCGTCCACTCCCCCCCAAACGCTGCCAGTCGCCGCCACTACCCGTTTCAGAAGATGATGGGTCTGAAAAACCCATCCACAGGTTTAACCCAAAATATTTAGATATCCGTGATTAATTTAATACTACTTCTTCTTTCCTTTTTCTTTGGCAGATTTTGGATTCAAAATTAACGAAGTGTGATTGATCTCTTTTGTCTGATTCTCTAATATTTGAGTTTGTTTATATGATGATACTATCATATGTAAAGCCTTAGGATTCTTGTCTGACCCTAAAAAGTGACTTGAGCATCGATTTTGTGATTCATAAACTGATTTTGTGGTTCATAAATTGTTATGATTTTTGTACTAATATAGTGTTTAGATTTATATTAATTTGAATTTCTAATTTTCATGGGTAATCTGGATGTTTTGTTTACCTTAATCAAGTGGTACATGATTTTCTTTGATAACATTGGACGTGATTATGTTCAAAATTACGATAATTCAAAATAAGAGTATCATGTATTTGTAATTGCTCTTTCACATTGTTATATATTGTAAATAGGCAAATGTTAATGCATATTTGTATTTAATATTATTTAAAATATCTTTTACTTATTTATTTAGGGTAAATTTATTTCTAATTGATTCAGTCTACCCGATTAAGGAAAATAACGCCGTTGATTGATTTCCTCAATTTTTGCTTTCCTTTTATTATGTGATTGAATTTTACATAATTGGTTTTATCATCCTTTTAAGGAAAAGGATCTCCTTGATTGAACCATCAAAATATTTCCTTTCTTTTTTACTTTCTTGACTGCCTCATTATATAAACATCCCTTTTTATCACTTACGCACAGTTCTTCAAGGACAATCACCACTCTCTAAAATAAATAAAAAGATTTACTGGTTATTTTAATACAAGTCAATTATATATTTTTTAAGAGTTCTTGGGTTTTCTTCGAAGCTCACTGAAGACATCTTGCATATTTCACTATTAAAAGTGTTTGGCTTTATTATTCTTGTTGTCTCTTTTACTGCTGTTCACTAGTAAGTTTCCAAGTCGATGTAATATTTTATTTATTTTGTGTGTTGATTATATCATGCCGTGAAAACACAGAAAGCATGCCTATAGAGTAATTTGGGATAATTCGTTATCGCTTGTCTATCATGTTCGTATTTCGTTGTTTTCCCTGCTTAAAATCATGTGGTAGCCTTCCTATCTCGTTCTGTGTGTGCATTGTATTTCTATCTACTTCTAATAGGTGTTATTAGAATGATTCCGAAGAGTCACTAGGAATGGAGGGGGAACAAACTACTTTTGATTCAGTTCTTTTTCTATTTTTGTTATTCTTTTTCTAAATGATTCCGAAGAGTCGCCAGGAATGGAGGGGGGAACCACACATTTTTATATTCACGAATCATGTCTTTTGTTATATTAACAATTGTTGAACACTTAGATTAAATGCATATAGGTTAATGACATCAGTACAAGCTATTATTTGTCCTTGCATATTAATCACATTAATTAACTTTAATTAATAAAGAGGCTAACTTGGGACAATTATGTGTTGCGTGACATTCTACTTGTTACGTGTTTCGATTCCTATGCAACATAACTTTATTTTGTGTAGACCACAAAATCATAATAGTAAAGTACAATGTCTCTTGGACAATAGGTGGGACGATAAGTATTTTTTTAAAATATTAGTTTTATCCTTGTCCTAGAACGCCTTTAGATTTGACGTCCAGCCTAGGTAGGTTGGGACGGGTAGTCATTCGAAAATGATGATCTCCAACAGATATTAAAGGTAAGACATATGACTTGTTTAAGAGTTCGGTTGGCGGGTCAGATGATGATTAAACAAGTTGGGGTTTTGATCCGAATGAGACCAAAACATTTTGTTGTTTGATTTTGATGATTTCTTTTATTCTTTTGTTTACATTACATGCTTATTTATTGGGGGTAGTTAGTTTATTATATAAGCAGTTTCCTTTGTTGTAAATTATGTCATTTCTTTCTCCTTGCTTGTCTTATTTACATGTTTTATTGATTTTACCACTTAGATAATTAATTAATAAAAAGTGGTGAAATAACGTGTGACTGTTTATTTGTTACTTTATCACTTAGTCAACAATTAAGTTAAAACAAGAGACCTATATTTGATCACGTAGGATTTCCACGTCAAATACGAATTTGGCCAGGAACCACCTTTTTGGACCTCGAAAGGTGCCTAACACCTTCCTTTCGAGGTAATTTGAATCCTTACCCAAATTTCCAGTGAACTAAGATGAAAAAACAAAATAGGTTCGTAGTTAACCTAGATCGGCGCCCTAACTTACCTTAATTCGTTAGGTGGCGACTCCTTCAAACGCATCCCAAGAGTAGTCATGTTGAACCCGCTTTTTGCGAGAAAAATTGGAGCGCGACAGCTACACATTAAGATTACAAGGATGTATGTTTATTCCCTTAGTCAAACAAAAATTGAAAACGACATACCACTTCTTGGAGCTTCAATGATGGCTGAGATAGTGATCTTCATTGTGGAATTATTTTTTTAGAACTTCAAAGCTCAAATTAAGATAACAACAAAAAACGTTGTTGCCTTCTGTTGTTGTTTTGAAAACGAATCAAATTTGTTTCTTGCGTCATTGAGATTTTTTTAATGAAATCTTGATGCATCTTGTGATTGAAGAGACATTTTTTTTGTGATTTGAGGTAAGTTTTCTAAAATTTTAGTATGTATTTTATGTTTACAATCTTAACATATACATATAGAAAGACATATATAGACAGACATATACATATATATACAGACATATACATACACACAGACATACATACAGACATATACATACAGACATACATACATACATACAGGCATATATATATTTGACTGATGAAATTTTATCTGTGCCACATAAACTAAGACGGAGGGAGTATTAATATGTTATTGAAAAATTATGTAAAAACATTATAAATCACATAATTAACAACTTAAGAAATTTAAAAGATATAAATATTTGATCGATTCTCAAAATTATATCAGTATCACATTTATGGATAGAAGAAAAAATATTATAAATTACAATAATTAAAAATTTAAATTATTTTTAACGATTGATTATCAAAATTATTTTGTGTCATATAAATTGTGACAAGAAAATTAATTGATTTTTCTTTTCAAAAAGTTTATTTAATTTTGAAATGAATTTTTTTTTTAAATTTCAAACATATTTGTTACAGATAAATATGTTTGCTTACAAAATAGTTTTATATTTCTCTCCTAATATACAGAAGAGTGAAGGAAGTAGGTGAAGGTCATCATATCTGTTTCCTCCGTGATTTTACTATATTAATTCTAATTAATTATTATATATTATTTATATATTAAAAAATTAACAACATTTAATAAAAATTATAAAATAAACATTTATGACCTATCTCCTTCAGTTACTTCAATCGTAATTTTACTATTTCATTTCTAATTAATTATTATAAATTATTTAAGTATTATTTCTTTAATATATAGAAGAGTGAAAGAAGCAGGTGAAGGTCGTCATGCCCGCTTCTTCGTGATTTTTCTATATTACCTCTAATTAATTATTATATATTATTTATGTATTAAAAATTAATAGTATTTAATAAAAAAATATAAAATAGACATTTATGAAATATTTGTTTCAGTTGCTTCAACCGTAATTTTACTATTTCATCCCTAATTAATTATTATAAGTCATTTAAATATTACAAAAATAATACTATTTAATAAAAAAGATAAAATAAAAAAAAAGATACATTAACTATTGGTATTTTAAATTAACTTGATATCTTATATGGGGCTTGCTTAAATTTTTTCACAACTATTTTTTATATTTATTTTTCGTATCACTTCTAATAAGTTATCCCCTAATTAATTATTTTATTTTTTTTTCGTGTCAAAAAATTAATAATATTTAATAAAAAAATTAAAATAGACATTTATGACATGTCCGTTTCAGCTGTTTCAACCGTAATTTTATTATTTCTTCCTTAATTAATTAGTGTGAGTCATCTAATAGTGGGTTATTTCATCCAACATATTATGCCCCCAAAACTAGCAAACAAACGTTTTCCAAATAAAATCACTTGGTTGACTTTTCCTAAACTCCTACAAGATGTAATCCATAAAAGAACCGAATAAAACATATGTGGGTTATTGACCTACAACATCTGCAGTAAATCATGCCGAGCTCATAGACTTTTTTGTTGTTTACATTTCATATTGCTTTGCTTGATGAAAGGTTTGGTGATTACACAATATGCAGATTCATAGACTTTTTTTGTTGTTTAGTTCTAGAAAGTTAAAAAATAATCAGTTACTTTCGAAAATCGGAGCAATGAAATTGCTGAGATCATGTAATGGTCAATAACAAATCGTATACAATAAGTAATGGCTTTCATATCAAATGTTATAATATTTATTGAGGACTTTCTCCATCAACACAATATCCAATGTCAATCTATGAAGTAAAAAGATTCGACATGACATGTTTTCAATTAAGCATTGATACAAGAATGAAGATATCGTTTATTTACTTAATATCTCTACTATAATGATGAGAAGAATAGAATATGATAGAACGTTATTGAGGAATAATGCTGCAAATCATGATTCTTTGATAATTTTTTCTTCCAAATAGACCATATATGTAACACCCCGTATTATTGCGCTAGAATTCTAATCGTAGTTTCTAGACGTGTGAGCTCTAATTCAAATTATTCCCATGTGGATATAAGCTTCATGATCATTATCCTAGTGTGTGAAGTGCTCTTGAGGTGAAAATGTTCGTAGGAAGCACTTAGAGTGAAGTTGAGCTAAGAGCCTTTGATTTGGCTAAATCTTTGCATTCGATTCTACCAGGGTCGATTTGAACTTGTATACCTTTTATATACGTAGAATTTTTCAACTCAAGATCCACCAAATTGTAGAAAATTTAGTTGGCTTTCCAAGGATACCAATTTCGCCTTAATTCTAAATGCGACGCATTGCTGTCCCCAACGCAATATAGAGATATATTTCACACACCACTTCAGTTGCTAAAGGGTCTAGGTTCACCTTGGTCAATTTTCCTCAACCAAAACATTCCATAACACATAATTTCAGCCCCCAAAATATTAGATACATTATTATTCATCCTTTTCTCTCCAAGAAAACCCTAGGCCTCTCAAGAACACCAAGAACTTCATCAAATTTTCTTCAAGAAAAGCAGAACCCAAGCTTCTAAATTCAAGAACTTCAAGAATACCATTAGAGATTCAAAGTTCAAGCTTTTACATCCAATTAATCAAATAAGGTATGTGGGGTTATGAACAAGGATACTCCTTTCATCTTTGTGCACAAAACAAGTTTTTAAACTAGTGTTCATACCCAAATATCATTCTTTGATCCTTATGAAGTTACAAGTGATTTAAGTGTTGAATTGCATGACTATTTTCACATACTTATGTGTGACTTGATTTTGTATATTGAGCATTGAATTTTGTTATCTTGACTAGAATTGTTAAAGCATTTTAAGATTTTCATTATTAAACATGAATTGTGATGATTTGAGATGAGTTTTAAGAAAGGGTTTTCAAGCCCTAAGTTTTAGTTTTAATATTTCAAGAAAGATGATGTTTAAGCATTCTTTGAAAAACATGTATTCAGATTTTAAGCAAGATTTTGATCTTTTGATCCTCAGCTAAGATATGGAATCCACACAGTAAGTCTTGATTATAGTTTAAAATAGACAGACGTATAGTTGGTTTTCACTATAAATCCTTATGCTAGTTTTAAGGTGGATTTCCTATAGAATGAACATACAAATTAAAGTGAGTAGTATTTAGCACCGAGTTGGGTATGATTTCAAGGTCTCATGCCCCAGAACTACACGCCACCGTAGGTTTTAATACCCCTAGTGGTTCAGTATAGTGATCACTCTAGCTAGGTTCTATTCCAATGGCAAGGGTAGAACAACTCTACCAATGTGGGTAAGAGATGTTGGACTCCATGATAGATCACATAGTTTATGTTGGTTAGAAGAACCTCCCTAATAGAAAAAGAATAACAGAATAATTTTTTTGGAACTAAGTGTAAAAGTTCACAAATTTACTCAGATATTGTCTTATATAAGACTTCAGTTATCAAATTTCATCTTTTAGTTTAATATGATAAAGGTGAGTCCTATTTTGCACTTAGCCAGTATGATTTGAAAACAGGATAAAACTACAACTTTTTAGAACTAAGTGTGGTGGCTCATAGAATTAACCTTTATGCTTTACTTCTCATGATTTATGATTTTACAGTTTTGACTACTCAAGCCAAGGTGAGTCACTTACACTTAGCATGCAGTTTTTGATAGTTTGTATAAATAATGCATTATCGTTTCACTTATGCATTCACCCCCACATGCTCAGTACATTCCAAAAGTACCGATCCACATTTACGTTTGTATGCTACATTGTCTCATAATGTAGGTACCAGTTGTAGCACACACATCACAATAAAAAAGCTTGCAGCTTCCAGTCAGCAGGTGATGGGTTCTTTGATTCAAGGACTCGAGTCAACTTTAGTTTGAGTAGTATCTTTTTTCTTATTCAGTCATATTGATTTAGGATAATTGAGGGTCATGTCCCGACTGCCTATAGCCAATATTAGTAGAGGCTTCATAGGTAGTCAGTAGAGTTGATGTATTGGATTTCAGTCTTGTTTTATATAATCAGAGTTGTAATCATTTCAATATAGTTTTGTATTATGTTTAGAAAAGACTTGTCTTCAGCATTATTCTTTTAGACTTGTTTATTTTATTCAGTTGCTTATGATTTATACCAGTATAAGAGTTAGCTCGGGATCACTTGTGGTCCTAAGCACCGTGTGACGACTAGGGGTAGTCTTGGATCGTTGCAAACTTGGTATCAGAGCACAGAGTTCAAGTGTCTTAGGGTGTAATGTAGTCGTGTCTAGTAGATTCTTACAGAACGATACGTAAATGTCTGCACTTTTCTTCGAGAGGCTATAGGACATTTAATAAAAAGTTTTCTTTCTTTCATACTCTAGATCGTGTTGTAAAGTTGTTCTCTCAAAACCTTCTGTCGATTTATGTGTTAATTCATACTTCTCCATCTATGTTATATTATTGAGATAACATGATTAACAAGTTTCAATTCCTCCCAAGATGACACTCTCATATTTACTATCAGTAGTTTCAGAAGTCATACAAGGCACTTGAGTGGAGCTCGCTAATGTGTTACAAGTTCCATAAGTCGAAAGTTATGTTCTCATCCTTATGAGTTGTTCAGTTAAGACAGAATAAGGTATGTATTCAGATTCCTCATTAATCCTTCTATATAAGTAGCTCTCATGAGAGAAAATAGTATGAACCTAGAGTGTTATGATTATAGTTGGAAGCATGATTCATGAGTAGTAGAACTTTCTTAATAGTTAGAAGCATGGGTATAGAAGTATAGTGGCAAGAAAAGTGGTGATGACAATTGATCGAATGTACATATATGAACTTTGACATATGATAGAGTTAGCAGTGAGGTGATATGTCCTTGTGTGTTAGTTTAGTAGAAGGTAGAGAAAGAGTTATTAGTTAGGGTGAATTATTGTTTGCTTGAAGTAGGAAAAGAGTTATTAATGATATTTATTATGTTAGAAAGGTATAATATATTTAATGAAGTATTTAGTGGTTGAGTATTATAGATTTAGACTTTCCTTGAGGTTGTAAAAAGTTAGAGAATCAATTTGGTTTTATGCCTGGTCGCTCCACGACTGAGGCAATTCACCTTGTGCGGATACTAGTAAAGTAGTATAGAGAGAAAGAGGGATCTTCACATGGTGTTTGTTGACTTGGAAAAGGCGCATGACAAGGTCCCTAGGGAGGTTCTTTGGAGATGCTTGGAGGTTAGAGGGTCTCAGTAGGGTACATCCGAGCGATTAAGGACATGTATGAGGGAGCAAAGACTCGGGTAAGGACAGTGGGAGAAGATTCTGAGCAATTTTTGGTCTTGACAAGGTTACACCAGGGATCAACTCTTAGTTCATTTTTATTTGCTTTGGTAATGGATATGTTAACGTGAAATATACAAGGTGAAGTGCCTTGGTGTATGCTCTTCGCGAATGATATAATTTTGATTGATGAGTCGTGATAAGGGGTTAATGATAAGCTGGAGGTTTGGAGATAAACCCTGGAGTCTAAAGGTTTCAGGTTGAGTAGGATAAAGATGGAGTACTTGGAGTGCAAGTTTAGTGACTCGAGGCAAGAAGGGGAGGTGGTAGTGAAGTTGGAGTCTCAGGCGGTTTGTAAGAGGGAAAGTTTTAAGTATCTCGAGTCTACGATTCAGGGAAATGGAGAGATAGACGAGGATGTCTCTCACCGTGTTGGGGCAGGTTGGATGAAATAGAGGCTCACTTCGGGAATTTTATGCGATAAGAAGGTGCCTTCCAAGATGAAAAGTAAATTCTATAGAGTTAAAGTCTAGCCTGCTATATTGTATGGAGTCGAGTGTCGGCCGATTAAGAATTTGCATATGCAAAAGTTGAAGGTGGCGGAAATAAGGATGTTGCGTTGGATGTATGGATGCACAAGGGCTGAAAGGGTTAGGAATGAAATTATTCGGGAGAAGGTGGGAGTGGTGTCAGTGGAGGATAAAATACGAAAAGTGAGGTTGAGATGGTTTGGTTACGTAATGAGGAGAGACACGGATGTCCCAGTTCGTAGGTGTGAGAGGTTGGCCTTGGAAGGTTTTAAAAGGGGTAGGGGTAGGTCGAAGAAATACTGGAGATAAGTGATTAAACGTGATTTGGAGCAGTTACAGCTGACTGAGGACATGACCCTAGATAGGAAGATATGGAGGAAAAGCATTAGGATAGAGGGCTAAGGGTGTGGTTGAGTCGTAGTCAGTAATTAGGTGGACTTTAGTGTCCTTTGTTTGGCAATATACATATTTTTATGGATGTCGTACCTATGTTATTTTATCGTGTTCTATGCTTTTGATGCTTGTGTATACTGCCTTTTATCTTGATCCGGGGGTCTATCAGAAACAACCTCTCTACCTCTGTAGAGGTAGTGGTATGGATACACTCTACCCTCCTTAGACCCCACTATGTGGAAATATACTGGGTTTGTTATTGTTGTTGAGGTTGAGCTATGAAAGTAATTTAGCTGTATAGATGGGTAAATATGCGCTAATGGATTTTAATAAGGTATACCATAGGATTATGATCGATTATGGTTGTTATGGGGTTCTAGTGGACTAGTGTTTCTTGATGTCTTGTTTTATAGCTTCCAAGTGAGAAAAGTATGTGAGGTTGGGTTGTAAATCATGCTTAACCCTAGACACTAAGTTTGAACAGTGGATGGTCATCGAGGTGGAAATAATGATTGCGTAGTTAGTGATGCTAGTTATATGAAAGTGATCTAGTGGGTGTTGACACTCAATGTTTGCTCTCCGTGCCTAAAATTAACGTCTTCAGGTTTCCTAATAGTCAAAGGGCACAAAATATAATTTTACATCCTTTTACAATTATTTGATAAATTATTGATAATCATCCTTACTTTAAGATTTTAATCAATTTGCTGACACATTTTTATTTTTCATAATTAATTAATATTTTTTCTATTTTTTAGATTTTTATCAATTCATTATCATTTTTAACATTTTACAATCACCCACACACCTACATGACATGACATCATATTTTTTATAACTTTTTTTTTTCAAAATAATTACATTCTTTACAAATCAATTTCTATATTTCACAGTCCGAAACGTTGAGTCGAATCGATTATTTTTTTACAGTATGATAATTTGACATTTTATCACATCTAACAAGGATCACACAATAATATCTTATCACGTCCGACAAATTACTGATAATTGTCATTATTTTAGAATTTTTATTACTTTATTGCCATATTTTAATTTTTACATAATTATCCTTAATTTTATTATTTTAGAATTTTTATCAGTTTGATATCATTTTAATATTTTTACACAGTCATCTACATACGTAAATAACATAACACTATAATTCTTTTTACATAATTACAATTTTAATTATTTATAGCATAATATATTTTTTAAGATAATTATATTTTTTATTTGTTGTTTTATTTTTCTGTAACTATACATTGACATCCATTATTTTGTACATTATTTAATACAACCTTTAAATATGAGTTGGTTTAATTATTTTAATAGACAAAACAATAAATTGATTAAATCAAAATCTCATAATTTTTTTTTATCATTTTTGACTTATTTTACTTTCTACCCAAAAATTAAGAGATTTGTTGGAAGAGAAAATAGATTTGGTGAATTATTATTATTATTTATTATCTTTTCCTTTTTAAATACTTCACCTAACACTTCATCCACTTCCCTAATTCACTCAGCCACCATTAATTTCCACCCCACTCAAAAAATCATCATTTCTATACATCATTTTCCCACTAAAAGAAACATCATCACTCTACCCAATTTTTTCCACTCAAACGAAACATCTATCTTTTTCTCTACAAACAGAGAAGCCATCATGATGCTCTCTATTTTCTTTCCCTTTTTAAGGCAAAACCCATCAACAACCCTTCAAAGTTGTCCCTAAAATTCACTTAGATCCCTAAACTAAGGCTTGTACCTATTAAACCCCTAAACCCCCCCAAATTTGGTTTCAATTGGGCATTTTTTGCCCACATGGCACTGCGCGTGTTGTGCAACCACCTGAGGCCCGTGACGCCTAAAAAAGTTGTCCATGTGGCAAAATTTAACGTTAAATAATGTTACTTTTGCCATCCTCCGTCACTTTCCCTCTTTTTAACCAAATTTCCTCTTCTTCATTCTTCATTCTCTCCTCCATAGCTAACTTCACGATCAATTTCTCTCATCTCACTATCAAAGTTATCTCATAATTTCTGTTAAATCATTTTTTTCTCTTATTTTCAATGAGAATGTCGAAAAATTCCGTTAATATTGAGGTTCCCGATTTGTGTTATTATTCCGAATATTGTCCTTTAAGAACTTCAAGGACTCCTTAAAATTCGGGTTGTAAATTTTTTGAATGTGAAGTTCCAAAGATTTGTATCATTTGATAGATTTTATTTTATTTTTTATTAATTTTTTTGATTATTCTATTATTTTTTTATTTTAGGAAAATGGTGGATCTGGGTACTTTAGATGGATTGATCCAAAACCTTCAATTTTTGTGCATCAGTATCCTGAGGTATCGAGCTTAATGATTAGGTGCAAAGATAGTGAAAATTCGTGTGATCGATTAAAGCAAAAGCTCAAAGACGTTGAACAAGAGAGGGACACTTTGTGTGAGAAATTGAAAGATACTGAAGAGAAGTTGATTGCATTGAGGCAAAAACTCAAAAAAGTTAAACTTGAAAGGAAATATGCTAAGCTCAAATTGAATGGACTTGTTCTACTTCTTCTCACTGTTCTTACTGTAAAGTGGTTCTTTAATATGGTGTAAGGTGTAGTAGTTAAGTTTTCCTATTGAATAGGCAATTGGATATTGTAATGGTTAGTTTGTAGTAGTTGTTTTGATAGTTTGTAGCAGTAGTAGTTTGTAGTAGTTGTTTGTAGTAGTTGTTTGTAGTTGTTTGTAGTAGTTGTTTGTAGTAGTAGTTTGTAGTAGTTGTTTGTTCAGTTTCTATTTGGCCTAATTTGTAGTAGTTGTTTGGTTAGTTTGTAGTAGTTGTTTGAATGAATTGACATATTTATATGACAATCTCATTGTCAATTGGCTACTTTGTGTCTAGTTGTGCAGCTACTGAAGGTATAACCATATAGACTATTTGTAACTACTGAAGGTATTGATAAAAATGAACTATATTACAAGTGCAAGCAGCTGAATATCATATTAACACAACTCAAGATTGAGCTAAAAACTGCATACATGATGTAAAGAAGGTGTTCAAAAAAAGGCTCAACAATAAGCAGAATAGTTCTACTGCCGCACACACCAAAATCATTAACTGCTGCCTAAGAAAAAGTTGTTAAAAAACTAGTAACACAATTTGTTCAAAGTCATTAACCCTCATTATAGTACAAATCATTTCTAAATGAACTACTTCTTTGAAGATTCAACTAATGAAGAAGACTTGGCCGCATCCACTTTTTTTCTCTTATTTACTTTCATTTGTTGCAATTGTGTCTGGTGACTGTATCTTTTCTATTCCACTTCAGGCCACTAGGTTTAAAACCAATATCTATATTGGTTGGTGAAACACTCCTTAAATTTATACCTCCATAAATAATCCTCTCACTTGATGTATCAGGCTGCAAAATTACAAGACAGTAAATATTAAAAACTAGAATGAAAACATTATTATAGGTAAATAATGAGACAGAAAGAAATAGATTGTACACTTGGGTTCCAGTTGCTGGATCAGAGTAAACACCAAAACCAATTGCAAGCCTTTTGTATCCAGTAGCAGCAGCAAATGAGGTAGCATTGTATGACCTCTTGTTGGTTGGAAAAGGTGGTACTTGATTAGAAGAAGCATTTCTTCCACTTTCAAATGGGGTTCCTCTTGCATTGGCTATTTTCCTTGCCGATCCTCTACCACTCCCTCCTTAACCTATACCAATTCCTTCCTCACCTCTCCTATCAGCACCACATTGACCACTACCAGAACCACCATCCCTACTAGAACAACCTTTACCTCTACCATCAGCAGCAACACCTTGACCTCTAACAGTAGCACTTGACACCTTTCTTTGAGGTGCTCTTGGCACAGCAGCCGTGTCAGCACAAATAGATCCTGATTGACTGAATTGTGTAGTTGCATAGGTATGAAAGGTGGATATTGACTGTGAATAAATGAAACACAATATTTCCAATATTTTTCAATAATAATATTAAGCAGGAGAAAAATATTAAGGCAGCAGAACATATATAACTTACTCTTGTTGCCTGACTTTGAGTGTAGGTATGTCTTGCCATTGCACTGATGTCACCACAAATAGAACTTGAGTGTGGGGTTGGTGGATTTCATGAAGCTGCAGGCTGAGTACTAGGTTGACTACTATTACTGCTCCCCATCCCATTCTAACATACAAACAGAAATATGAAAAATTAAGAAATATGTTAAATTTATAAACTATTGTGAAATTAATTTAAGGCTTACCATTTTGGCACACACAGTCTTGTTATGGTCAACTTGCTGCACCTTGAATAGGTGATCTTGACACCTTTTTTTTGAGAGTTTGCCCCATTTTTTGGCTCATCCTTCTTCTTCCTTCTGTTCTTTCCAGGTCTGCCTGGCATCTTTCTTGATTTTGGAGGTTCAATTGATGGATTTCTGGTTTCCGTCCACGTTCTCATATTGGTAATTGGTTGAATGAAATGGTTATATGACTTAAGAAAGGTTTCTTTCCTATACCAGTGCTTTACATGCTGATCAAGATCTTCATTCAAGTAATAATAAGCACAAATGACATGAGGACAAGGAATACCTCTTAACATCCATAACCTACAATCACAATACTTCTTGTCCAAGTGAACAACAAATGTGTAACCCCCATCATCAATTTCAAAACCGTTAACTCCATTCTATAGTACTCTACACCTATTTGAATATTGCTTATTAGCTTCTAAGATAGTTCTTGCCATAGGTGTCATGTCTGAAATCTATGTTTTTACAAATTTGATCATATCTACATGTCTATTCATCATTTGATACCTGGTATCCTCTAACATTATGATTATGGACTTAGGTCTAGCAGCTAAGATTCAAGAATTGAAAGTCTCACACATATTATTTTCTACAATATCACATTTGGAATGTGTTTTGAAATATGCCCTACACCAAGAAATAAGAGGATTAACAAGCATGTCCTCAGTTATTCTTTCTTACCTAGACTTGACATTGCTTGCATCTCCTCTCTAAACTTTACTTCAAAGCTTGCTTTTGCCAATTGCATCTCCTTCTCTCTTCTCCTTTCCAGTGCACATGCCAATTGCTCCAAATATGTCTAGCATACATTCTTCTCTCAGCATTTGGTAGTAGATCCATCAAAACAGGAACAAGACCCTGTAATAAATACTAAGTATTCTTAAAATAGGAATATTATTGGAAAATAAAGTCAAGTAATGAGAAAAATAATTAAGTGGTGGTACCTTTTGTTGGTCTGACATTACAGTCAAGCCTTCACTAGTTCCCAGATTTAGATCTACAATCAGATACCTTATGAACCAGTCCCAGCTATGTTTTGTTTTAGTATCCACAACTGTCTTTGCAATAGGATACATTAGGTTGTTGTCATTTTTCCCCACAGCAACCAACAACTCACCCTTACAAGTTCCTTTGAGAAAGCATCCATCAAAACTAATAATTTTTCTACACCCATCTAACCATCCTTGCTTGAAGGCATGAAAGCACACATATAAATAAACAAAGAGGTTCTTCCCTAGTTCAGTTTCTTTGTCAATTTTTATCCAACAAAAACTTTCAGGATTTGTTGTCTTGATCATATCTACATAGTCACATAATCTGGAAAATTCCAGCTTCCAATCTCCCTTATTTTCCTTCATAACAATCTGTTTACCCCTATAACAAATAGTTTTACCTACATAAAGACCCAACACCTCTCTTACCAAATCCTGAATTTCCCAAATCCTAATGTATCACTGAGAAATTCTCTCCTTGAACTTTCTAGCAACCAGCTTTGAGTCACACATCTTGTTCTTGTTTAGAGGTATACACTTGTGAATAGGGTTATAGTTCTTAACAATAAAATCACCTGAATCCCTATCAGTAGAAGCAAACAGAAATCAATTGCAATTAGCTGCAATACACTTCACCCTTATTTTCTATTTTTCATTAGGTTTTAACTTTAACTGGCTTACTCTACAGCATAATCTGCAACAAATTTTCTAAACTTTTTTGCACAAACAAAAATCATTCCAAGTTCAAACACAAAAAACTCACAATTTTCTTCATACCTAGTTTTCTTGCTTCTCCTTCTACTAGGTAGATTTACTCCTCTAACAGTATCTACATCTATATCTTTACTATCTCACTCCAACAATCAGAACTATTAATATATTCCTCATCTCCACCCAATTTT
>NC_061120.1:204784732-204786289 GCF_002878395.1 Capsicum annuum
TGAGTTTTACATTAAAGATCAATACTTATTTATATTAAAGGCAAACATTTGATCGATGAACCAATTTATTTATTTTCAAAAATATACCGACAAATAATGCTCTTTTCTTTTTTTTTTTTTGTTTGCTTTTAAATATTGTTAGACTTAAAAGTAGTTTATTTCTCTTTCATCATTATGGGGACCACGTTTTTGGCCACTTTTATTTTTAAATTTTTTAGTGGGTTCTTATGTACCGAACACATTGTCTTTTGTTGATTTTCACTCATTTTTGTTAGTGGTGCATGCCATTTTTTGAATATTTTTGTTCCTGCTAGTTGCTTGCTACTACATGTAATGACTCTTATAATCAGTTTTTTTTTAATATTTTTATATAATTTTAGTACAATCTAAATGTATGATAAATTATTTAACTTAATTTGATATTTGGTAGAAATATAATTTAATATCCTTCTAGAATATTTTTTATATAGATAAAATTTCTTTAAGTAATGATATATTTATATTATTTTATAATAATTTTTTTTATAATTTATTAATATTTTAAGTAGAGATAGTAAATTTAGAAATGTCAAAATATCATTATTATATAGAGAAATTTTGTTAGAAATAATTTTTTATTAATTATGATATATTTAAAATATTAAGATTATTTTATCACGAATTTATGTAACACCAATTATATATACAATGTAGAAAATTAATTGATGTGGCCATCACTATCACACGTTGAAATTGGAATGGTGAATCAACAAGGTTGCTGCCATTTGTTTTCAATTTTAGGCTTACTTTACTTATATATATATATATATATATATATATATTTTACTCTCTAATAAGAGGGAAAGGGCAGGAGAAGCAGGCAACTCTTCATCAATGTGTCTGCTTCTTTTGCGTGCTTCTTCTTTAGCTGTTTGCTTCATGATTTTATTATATCACTTCTAATTAATTATTATAAATTATTTATGTATTAAAATTAATAATATTTAATAAAAAGTAAACTAATATTTATGATATGTTTGCTTCAGCTACTTTTATCGTAACTTCCGTAAATATCGCTTTTAATAAATTATTATGTGTCATCTGAGTATTAAAAAATAATAATATTTGATAGAAAAGGTAAAAAATAATATGAAATGATAAATTAACTATTGATATTTTAAATGAACTTGACGACTTATATGAGGTTAACTTAAAAAACAACAACAACAACAACAAACCCAGTGTATTCCCACTTAGTGGGGTCTGGGGGGGTAAGATGTACGCAGTCCATACCTCTACCTCTGATGAAGTAGAAAGGCTGTTTCCGAAAGGACCCCGGCTCAGGCACAAGATATCACACAAACACATAGTAAAGCACAGAAGCAGATGACAATAATATAAATAAGGCACCCATACGGAATATAAAACAGAGGAAAGCAGAGGAAAGCACACAGATTCGTAATAAGCATGGAACACTGAATACGGAATCATAACAGGAATAAAAAAATAAAAAACCCCCACCAAGTAATTCCCTACACTAGCGACCCAATCTGGCCCTACTCTTCTGCCGTAATTCGC
>NC_061120.1:204786389-204850318 GCF_002878395.1 Capsicum annuum
TTTTGCTATATCACTTTTAATTAGTACTTGATTTTATTATACCACCCCTAATTAATTATTACTTTCTAATAAGAGGAAAAGGGCAGGAGAAGCAGGCAGCTCTCCGTCAACATGCCTGCTTCTCCTGCTTGCTTCTTCTTTAGCTATTTGTTTCGTGATTTTATTATATCACTTCTAATTAATTAGTATAGGTCATTTATATGTATTAAAAATTAATAATATTTAATAAAAAATCAAAATAAACATTTATGACGTGTTTGCTTCAGCTGCTTCAGTCGTAGCTTCCTTAAATATCGCTCTTAATTAATCATTATGTGTCATCTAAGTATTAAAAAATAATAATATTTGACAGAAAAGGTAAAAAATAATATGAAATGATAAATTAACTATTGATATTTTAGATGAACTTGACGACTTATATGAGGTCCACTTAAAAAAAAATTTACAAATATTTTTGTATCGTAATTTTGCTATATCATTTTTAATTAGTACTTGATTTTATAATATCACCCCTAATTAATTATTATATGTTATTCACATATTAAAAAAATAATAATATTTAATAAAAAAGGTAAAATAGACATTTATGACATTTCTGTTTCAACTGATTCAATTATCTCCGTCAATATGTCTGCTTCTCTTGCTTATTTCATAAGATGCTTCCTTTGTGATTTTGTTATGTCATCTCTAATTAATTATTATAAGTTATTTATGTATTAGAAAATTAATAATATATAAGAAAAAGTAAAATAGATATTAATGATATATTTGCTTCAGCTGCTTCACCCATAATTTGACTCATAGTCAATTATTATAAGTCATTTAAATACTAAAAAATAATATTAAAAATTATTATAAAGTCATCTAAGTATTAAAAAATTAATAATATTTAAAATTAAATTTACCTGACGTTTTCTATGAGGTCCATTTAATTTTTTCCCCGTAAGTATTTTTGTATAGTAATTTTGCTATATCACTTCTAATTAGACATGTCTGCTTCGCTGATTCAATCGTGATTTTACTATGTCACTCGTAATTAATTATTATGACCATTTACGTATTTTATCAATTAATAATATTTGATAAAAAAGTTAAAATAGATATAAAATGATAAATTAACTCTTGATGTTTTAAATTAACTTGACGTCTTATACAATGTCCACTTCAAAAAAATTTCAAAAGTATATTTTATAGTAATTTTGTTACATTACTTCTAATTAGTTGTTGTGAGTCATTAATACATGTCTGCTTCGCTGATTCAATTGTAACTTTACTATATCACCCATAATTAATTATTATGGTCATCTAAGCATTATGACACTTAAATTGGAATAGAAGAAAAAAAATTAGACATCACAATAATTTAAAACTTAAATTATTTAAAAAATATAATTGACTATCAATGGCACAAAAGTTTGGACAACGAGAGTGATATATACTATTTGAAAATTACATAAAACATATTATGCATGACAATAGTTAATAATTTAAAATATCTAAAAAATAATATATTATATATTTTTAAAAAATACTATAAATCACAATAATTAAAATAATTTTTTAAAAGTATTTGTTGGGCCCGTGCCTTGCACGGGCTATTATTAACTAGTATATATATATATATATATATATATATATATATATATATATATATATATATATATATATATATATATATATATATATATATATATTTGTTCCCTACCTATCCAAAATCCCCTATACTGCAATCTGGCTAAGACTTCCATTTCTACCAACGAAATTCTACGACAGATCGATACTAGAAAAGATTGGGAAACAAATTGGTTGCCTATTAAAGATTGACACTTGTACATCTGCAACCCTCAGGGGTAGATATGCACGGATCTGTGTCCGAATCCTCATGGACACCCCGGTATGTACCTCTATCGTTATTGGTAACTATTCCCAACCAATCTACTACGAGGGCGAAGGGATACAGTGTACGGGGTGCGGTCGATTGAGGCATGTGTTAAGGAACTGTGACTTCAAAGTCAAAGAGAACCCACAGGAAGCGTAACTCAAAGCTGAAGAACAACATTCGAAAGGACCTTCTCAATATAACGAATGGAAAACCATTCCTTTCCGAAAGAAGAACGTACAACAGAAGGTAAAATCACAAAAATCTCAGGTAGGGTCAGATACATTTAACCCAAAAGCCCCAATTATCTCAGTGAAGGAATATAACGCTGCTACAGGTAAGTTTTTTTAGCCCCTTTCAACTACCCCTCCACCGCCGATGGCGTCTCATGACGGCAAAACCCCCAATAAGGGGAAACGAAAAGAGAACAACAGTTTTTCTCATTTGGGCCAACATTCTCTAGGTAAATTAGATAATGGATCCACCAGCAAATCTATGGACCCATGCTTGGGCCATGCTAAACAGGACCAACAAGATACCTAATCCAACACATGGCTCCTAAATACCCAACCGCAAGTTGGACCTCTAGCAAACAACCTCAAAAGCTCCTTAAAGGCCCAAGGAACAAAAGAAAGAGTACATGAGGCCTAGGATAAAAAAAGGGGAGATATTATGTCAACCCCTATCCTTTCAACTTGTCAGTCGTAGGGCAATCATCCCACTGCCAATATGACCATTGATGGTCAAATCACCCAGGGAGCTCGGCTTTCAATTTTGAACTCCAAAAACCGTTGCTAATGCTAAAATGGGAACTCTTCAACCCCCCTACTTAGTAAAGGGAAAACAAATTCTCTCTCTTCTCTTCTTTCTTCCAAAAATCCTACTCCTGAGAGTCATCAATCTAAATATGGACAGGGCCAAACTAACTCTCTCCACAGAACCACCCTCACTGGATCATACCCCCCATTCAAGGTTAGAGATGGGGCTTTAAAACTTTTTGCTAACCATGAAAGGGGAAATGGAAGGGAAGCAAGTCAAAGTATTTCTGAATCACCCTCCTTACCTAGCACATCTTGTAAATGAGGGTCTCAACCAGAGCCTAACAACCTTCGGGAACAATGTATGGATGTTGACACTAATGTCAATAGGAGGCCTGAACTATCTGACCCCCTAGCAACAGAGGCCCTAGTGGTAGAAATGAGCCAAGTGGCACAAACCCTCCTCTTCTTACCACCCTCAAACCCTCTGATTCTCTTGAATGGACCAAAACTGATTCATCTAGAGGATACACCTTTTCCAGTGGAAGTTCACCCTTAAATGCCTCTTGCTCAAGAGGCTTGGGAAAGAGGAAGAACTCTGGATATGTTAGGAGCAAGAAACAGAGAAATAGAAGCTATTCTATCAACCATGACAGTCCCAATCACAGAGGTAGCTACTCTAGATAAAACACTAGCTTTAAGATTCGGAGAGTTAGTCAGCGAGATGTGGATAATCCTGCTACCCCAGAATCTAACCAAGTTCACATTGGAGGTCAGTCAACCCAGTGTACTAACAAGAGAGATGTTTAGGACTACCCTGAACCCTCTGAAAGCAATGATAAATATGAACCTGCCCCAGCCTCCCCTTACTTCAACAAGCAAGGGGAAGGCAGTGGTAGTGGACCAGCAACAACCTCAATAAAAAATAATAATGAACATCACTATTTGGAATGCTAGAGGAGCCAATAATGCATAGTTCAAGAGACACTGTTTTGCTATGGTCGAACTTCACAAGCCAACCATGCTAACTCTTCTCGAGACTAGAATGGCGGACCATCATACTTTGACTCATGACCTTGGATTTAATTATCTTATTTAATCTGGGGGAATTGGACTTTCCGATGGAATTGTCCTAATGTGGAAGGAGGATCACTTTAACATCAATGATATCTCTATCATCCCCAAAGCATCCATGTTGCTGTTAAGGTAAGATCTTCCTCTCACTTTTGGTTACTTAGTATCATTTATGCTAGTACTAACCTTAACAGTAGGAAAACTCTTTGGGACCAGCTAACCACTATTTCCAACACCATTAATGGTAGTAGTAATACTAGTTGGCTGGTGAGTGGTGACTTTAATAAAGTCCTTAAAGCCACTGACAAATATGGGGGCAACCCCATCAGTAATAGTAGGTCTAATAGTTTTTGGAACTGTATTAATCAATGTTGTCTTGTTGATTTGGGTTTTAAAGGAAGCAAGTACACCTGGACTAACAAGAGATATATAAATAGAAACAACCTAATACTTAAAAGTCTTGACAGGTGTTTTGCTAGTGATAGCTGGATCCATCTCTACCTTGATGCTACTGTAACCCTTCTTCCTAGGACCCACTTCGATCACTGCCCTCTTATGGTCAGCCTTCTCACTCATTACCCCACTAGGGCCAAACCATTTAGGATAGAGTCTATGTGGTGCTCTCATCCTGAGTTCCCATCTCTCATTAACTAAGCTTTCCTCTCCAATACCAACCTCACTGATTCTATTAACTCCTTTAAAACTATGGCAACATCCTAGAACAAAGTAGTTTTTTGGAATCATTTTCTCCAGAAAGAAAAGCATCCTAGGAAGGATTGCGGGTATCCGAAAGAGTGCCTAATATCCAACTAACTGCTTCCTTCATAACCTTGAATCCACCCTCCTTAAAGAGTATAGTGACACCCTCAAACAAGAGCATGAATTATGGAAACTCAAATAGAGAATTAATTGGCTCACAGAGGGAGATGCTAATACCAAGTTCTTTCACACTGTCACCCTTAATAGGAGAAGAAGGAATAGAATCAACTCTCTAAAGCTGGATAATGATAGTTGGTTATCTGACCCCGCAGACATAAACCAAGCTGTTCTTACCTTCTATATAGACCTCTACTGTACTGATCATACTCTCTCCTATCTCTGTTGTCAGAAGAATCCTTCATCTAAGGGCTCCCTGCCAGACTATGCTCATAATATGCTTGACAGTATCCCAACTGTCAATGAAATCAGGAAAGTTGTGTTCAACTTTAAAACTACCAAATCTCTAGGCCCTGATGGCCTGCATCCTTTTTTCTTCCAAAGATTCTGGGATACCATCAGTTCATAACTTATTTCCTTTTGTAAAAAAGTTTTATTTTCTGGAAAAATGGATGAACAGGTGAACTCTACCTACATCTGTCTAATCCCCAAATATTAGAATACAGTTTCCATGCGAAACTTCAGACCCATTGTCCTATAATCATTACTAAAATAATAGCCAACAGAATCAAGCCCTTCTTACCTAATATCACTGGCCCTACCCAATCTAGCTTTTTATCTAACAGAAGGGTCTCAAATGATGCAATCCTTATCCAGGAATACATAAACCATTTCAAGAATATGAAAGGTAGAAAGGGTAACATGATCATCAAAATAGATCTTGAGAAAGCTTTTGATAGACTTGAGTGGTCTTCCGTTAGACAAGCCCTTCATTACTTCAATTCCTAATAAACTTTCTAACTTGATCATGTTTTGCATTTCAACCTCCTCTATCTCCATCTTCACTAATGGTGCTAGCACCCAGTACTTCCAACCAACTAGGGGAATTAGACAAGGGGACCCCATTTCTCCTTATATTTTCATCCTAACCATGGCACTCTTTTCTAGAAGGATAGATCATGAGGTTGACCTTCTCAATTGGTCCCTTGTTTCCATCAGTAGGAGAGGTCCCAAACTTTTCCACCTTTTCTTCGCGGATGACCTAACCTTCTCTGCTAAAGCCACCAAGGATAACTGTCAAACTATCAAGAGAACTCTTGAATCCTTCAATAATTTTTTTGGCCAGAAGATCAATAGAACCAAATACAAGGTTATCTTCTCCAAGAACTTCTCCAGGGATGATTGCAATTACCTTTCTTCCATTCTTAACATTCAGAACATAGATAACTTCGGAAAATACCTTGGCTTTCTTATCTTCCACAAAACCCTCACTCAGGCAGATTTCCAGTTCATCATGATAACATGAAAGCGAAGCTAGCTTGTTGGAAAACTAAATTTCTCAACCAAGCTGGCAGAACCACTCTCACTAGAGCTTCTCTGAATAGTATCCCAACCTATGTTATGCAATACATTCAGCTACCCCACAAGATTACCCACCGATTGATAAAATTCAAAGGGACTTTATTTGGGGTACCACGGATGAAAGAAAAAAGATGGACATGGTTAAATGGGATGTAATTACTCAAACTAAGTATCTGGGAGGCTTGGGAATCCAAAAATCTACTATCAAGAATGATACTATGCACTGCTCCTTAGCTTGGAGACTTTCAAGAACCCTCAATCTTTTTGGTCCAGAATCTTACTCAACAAATACAGCCCGTCTAATTCCAATCAAAGACATTCTAGAACATAGAAATGCATCACCAAAGGCAAAGCTGTATACAGGGAAGCCTCTCTGTGGATTATCCATAAAGGGGAACAAGTAAAATTTTGGTTTTACAAATGGCTTGCCAACACTGATGCCCTTTCTAATACTATACAAGGACCTCCTACAAAAAACCTACATCAAGCCACTATCTCTGACTTCTGGCAAAATGGAAATTGGGATTTCTCCTCCTTACTATTTATTCTACCCCGTGTTGTCATCCACACTATCAGTCTACTTTTTTCCATACTACTAAGAGTCCCATAGACTATCCAATCTGGGAACTTACGAGCAATGGGCAATTCAAGAGTAGCACTGCTTTCAAGCTCATCAACTCCAAAATACACCAAACCAACAACACTAAGAACTTCACATGGTTTTGGAACTTGAAAGTCCCCAATAATATGAAACACTTTCTCTGGGCTCTCTTACAACTCCATTCTTATGAGGAGAGGTGTCCCTATTACCCCCAACTGCTACTGCTGCAATTGCATTAAAGAAGATATTTTCTATATTTTTTGGAAGTGTCCTAAAGCGTCTCAGCTATGGACCGAACTCTTCAACCAACTGGGATGTAACCCACCAAACTTGGACGACATGACTAAGGACAATATGCTCGATGTTGTAAAAAACTGGGTTCATAACAAAACCTTTGACAACCACATAAACCTTGAAGTCCTCTTTGTATTCTGCCTGTGGGAAGTCTGGAATTGTAGAAATGGAAACGTCTTTAATAAATCTAACTCCACCCCTCTTTTTGATAGAGCTTACGCTTCAGCTATTCGGTACAAGCATCTAACCAACCATCTTCCTACTCAACACCAATATCTTCTCATCATTTCTGTTAAATGGTCCCCCCTTATCCTCGAAATTCCTATAAACTGAACACTGACGGTTTCATCTTGGGGAATCCAAGGGTTGAGGGTATAGGTGTTGTAATAAGAAATACCAATGGTGAATGGATCCTGGGTTACTACAAGGGCTATCCTAAGGATACTAATAACCAAATGGAACTCCCTTCTTTTTTGCTGGAAACCCTAAAAATTATGGAGGATAACAACCTCCACCCCATTGAGATCAATATTAATTCCCAGCAGGTTATACATATGCTAAAACATGGAAACATGCATTATGACCCTATTATTGATCTTTCCAGATCCATGCTGACAAGAGTGGGACGACCAACAGTACAACACTATTTTAGAGAGCAAAACCAAGTAGCAGGCTCACTAGCAAAGGAAGGAGCACGTTGGAGAATTTTTGGACCCAAACACATTTTGGAAGTTCCTCTTGTGTTTGCATTAGAACATGTCTGGAAGACATTTTAGGAACTTGTTTTAATAGATATGTAAAAGGCAGTAGCATGAAATTTAGTGCGGAACTTGTTATTTTTGAACTGGACTGACTGGCTATCTTGTAACAAATACGTTGTTTTTTTATCTTAATTCCTTTTATCCAAAAAAAAAACATATGTCTGTGTTCTCTATATTTGTTGGCCTTCTCTATTTGTTTCTTTTAAATTAGTTAGAGTTCTTCATTATCCTCACAAATCTAGTATGGTTCGTTGTGGACAATAATTTTTTTATTGATGTTATTTAAGCTCGGATTCAAGCAAAACACTATCCGAAAGCTTCATGAAAAGATACTATAGCTTTGGCATCCAGATCCGAGTACTAGCAGTCGATGTTGACGAGATTCCTACCTTCCATTACTGATTTAGAGCAGGGTGAGCTTGCTGTCATCTGAGGCTGATCCTCCTCTATCTACTCTAGTTATTGGGAATACTTGTCGGGAATGATACTCGAAGAAGACTTTAAATTGTGTGTTAATACTTTTTATATTTTTATACTTGTACAAATGTTAATCGTAGTGAAATTTTATTTTTGGAGTATTGGGCAGGATATTCTTTATTTACGCAATCTTCACCACGTGTTTAGGAAAATTTTGGCCGTTAATATTTATATAAACATATTAGATTGACTTATATTACTTAATCAAATTATTTATACTTTCTACATTAATTAATATTACGTAGTCTTTTTCTTTAGAACAAATTTTTCTTTATTCAATTTTATCTTTTCTTTACGTACATATACTAATATACTTTTGTTTATATTTTTTTTACAACAAAACATATATTTTATTTTAATAAACTTACATAAAATAGTAAAGTTAATCAAGTAATTCACATATTATATAGTCTTTTCTTCTCAAATAAATTTTACTTTTCTTTGTAATTTTAATCAAATAAAAAATATTACTTGTAAATACATTTCTTTTCACACATCATAAAATACTTTCCTTTTCACATGTATTTATACAGTTTTTATACATATTTTTTACATGTTTTTATAAAAATATGTTTTATTTTTATATTTAATATACATATACCTTTACATAGTTTTAAATATTTATATTTTTAAAAATAATTATTTTATACTTAATACACACTTTTTATATTATTTTGAATATACCTCTTCTTTTTTTGATAAATTTAATCTAGCTGGGTACCACAGTTGTGGATCCCAAAGGGTACCTAATCCCTTCCTTCGGAATAATTTGAACTCTTACCTAGAATCTCAACTGATTTTTGAAGACTGAAACATCAATCATACATGTTAATAAATAAATATGTTTCCTTATTTTTCTTAAAAATTAGGTGGCGACTCTATACAAAAATTCAATTCTTTTAGAGTCCATAAGTCATGCTTGTTTAACCTCAGGTAAAAAAAAAAAGGGCATGACAGTAGGCTTGAATAATGTATGCAAGAATTTAAGTTGATTTATTCATAATTTAGTATAATATTATAAGTATGATATTACCTGCTCGTCCGAGCCTTTAGTGCCCAAGGTGATATAGGGTTACACTATTTTATAAGGCTATTAAGTGTTGTGTGTGGTTAGTAGTACCCTTAAGTTGCTAAGTGGAAGAAGGCTAGTTATATAGTACATGGTGTTCTTAATAGCTAAGTTGAGGAGTTTTGAATAGATGGTGCTGAGTCTTTTAAGTATGATTTTGATTCTTACGATTTGGAAAAAATATAAGTATAGGAGTATGATCTTGGTAGACTACGATTATGTATTTAGTGAGGTAGATATGTTTGCAAATGAGAGTGTAAGTTTTTTATGATGATTATTGAAGCTAGAAAGTTAAGGATAGTAAATGAAAGGATTGTTTAAGAATGAAGTCGGTAAGTTTGAAATATGTTTATTCTTGTGAGTTTAGCATTTATCTGTAGACATTAGAATGAAGAAATTATGGCTCATTCTTGAGGATATGGATTATACCTATAAGGTTAGAATATCAGCTTTGACCTAAGGGGGAGATGGTAAAATGCAGAACCAAATCAAGTTTTAAGAATTAAATTGTGATACATGTCAATAAGAGTTATGATGAGATAGTGATTCCTTCTTACTCTTGAGTATTCCTTGGATTTCAGTCATTATCACACCAAATCTATGTCTTGTGTGATCGATCCATGCCAAAGGACAATGCTTATACACTTCATGCATACTCAAGTCTATTCTCAACTTCTAGCAAACAAGTAATAGCTTCACTCTGTGATTAGAGTTATCCCTCATGAATCTATGAACTACAGTCTTATGTTGAATAGCTTATGATAAGTAGGAACTCATGTTTTAAAGTATGATCAATTCTTAGAAACTCATGATCCTAGTGAAATTCAATATATATCATGTATGTCCTCAGTTTAGATCTTTTTAATAAATCCATGCCTTTGACATTCTATTCTTCAGGCCTCAGTTAAGTGTCAGAGTTATGTATAGTATTTTTTTGTGCTTTAGGTCCTTATGTGTTAGCCCTTCAGTGACCTTTTCCTACATTAAGATAGTGGTGATGATAATGGATAAGTAATGGTTTAGATGAGAGAGAGTTGATGACCCTCATTAAGAAAGGTTACTTATGCTTTTCTATCTAAGGCTAAAGTGTGAAGTAAGATTGAGGCCAAGTCTTTGATACATGTCATGGTTAGTTGAAAATTGGTGTGTATGTTCTTAAGAATAGTGCAAGAAAGTTATTGCTGATAGTGGTTTAGAGAATATATGAAATATGCCTTTATGGGTGTTTTCTTGAAGTTCTTGTAAAGATAGACTTGAATGTCATGTTGAGATGTAAGTGAAGGAATGCAATATGCGCTAGTGAATCTATAGTAAGAGTTTAAAGTTAGTCATTGAAGTGGTAAGACATGTTATGCTTAGGGTGTGAGCTCTAGAAGAGACATAGATGATTGAATCATGTGGTTTAGACTAGTATTATAGTTTAGCGTGTTGTACCTTTTGATTTTGAGCTAGGCTTGATCATGGTGAGAGAATTTAGTTCAGTCTAGACTTTAGTAGATGGATTTATCGATGCCCATGTGAGAATTATAAGTTGAATCAAACGAGTATGGTATTTAAAGGGAATAGTATAGACGAGGGAGTATTTGAGAAGTGTTTTTGAACTTGAACATAAGAAGTTGCATTGCCTAAGGCCCAGTAATTCTATCCTAGCTTATGATCTATAAGTCTACGTTCCATGGTATAGAGTTGTAGCAATTTTGTAATTTCTTATTCAGATGTCTTGTTCAGATCATGCCTAAAGTTCTTTGCTCCCTAATATCATTAGAAATTCTTTGAATAATGTTTAAGAAATAATCCACTTGGGTATGAACATTCAGTATGATCCAGTCCATATAGACTGTACTCCAGTTTAGCAATCAAACAAATAAGCTCCTATAGATTTTCAACTTTCCATCTAGTTGTATTACCCAAAGTTTAGTGTGTAAGGCTATTTCATGAGGTAAAATATATGCATTTTTGCAAATTATGAATTTAGCTCAGTCCACACATCAGGGATATGTTTCAAATTCAGATATTTAGTCACAATTTAGTTCCTAAGTGTTCAGTGAATGATCTTAGTTTCCAAGTATTCCTGCTCAGACAGTGTAATACCCATTGTATGATCTTAGTCTCGTTGTCTCATGATTCGTGCTTGCATAAGTTATCACTTTTCAGTTCTATATGTGTTATTGTATCATGAACACTTCAAGCGAATTCTAAACTCTCAGCATGAATCAGCTCCTTATAGTAAGTAAAGGTAAGTCAGCTCAGAAATTAGTTTCCTGATGAAACTTGTAATGATTCAGCTTAGTTATATCCTTTCTTAGAAGACATATCATGTCTATATTATTCCATACTTCTAAGACTTTAAAAAGTTCCTATCCATTATTCGAGGATGAATGATTCCAAGGAGGAGATAATATATCACCCTATATTTTCGTATTAAAATTCTAACTATCGTTCCTACACATGTAAGCTCTAATCCAAATAATTCCCATGTGGATATAAGCTTCGTGATCATTATCCTAGTGTGTGAAGTGCTCTTGAGGTGAAAAATGTTCATAGGAAGCACTTAGAGTGAAGTTGAGCTAAGAGCCTTTGATTCGGCTAAATTTTTGCATTCGATTCTACTAGGGTCGACTTTGAATTTGGTGTGTCGGCCCAAAAAATGCAAGTGATCTTGCAATTAGCATGTATCTTTCTTTCCACCGCGCTTAGGCAATGAGAAATTCTGTATTTCATCAATATCAATTCAGATGTAAACATAGCAATTACAAAACAAAACTAAGTCGAGCAGTAGTAATAATGTGCTACATCACATGTTACTAAAAATCAAAGGCAGTGACATCAAAAGTGCAGTAGAGAAAATGCAAACTGATCAATATGTTACTATTAAATAAAAGGATTTAACATTATAACACAAGTGCGCCAATCGATCCCATTGCTTGCCCCCACTACTATTTACTTTGACATTCAAAAGATGGAGAACAGAATGGTGATAATGCCCAGTACGTCACAAAGCTACTTTAAAAGTATGATGAGCAGCCGCCACTATATAAAGCTAATACTATATTCTGATAAGCATACAAAGCAACTTTCCAGTCCCACACATGAAACTGTGAACTATATTTCTCGACCTCTCCACAAATCTTATCGCACCCATATCGGATCCTCAAAAAAATGCATGAATAATAGACAACCTTTTATATTTTACATATATATAGAGAGATTTTTTGTAGATTCTAAAATTTTTTCAAATTTAAATGCCATAAAATTTATTTACTCAACAAACTTTACAGTAAGTTTAAAGGAAAATATTGAAAAGAAGACTCAAAAGGACTAAAAAAATTCCATATGGCATAATTCTTTATGATCAAGCTGAAAGAGTCAATCAGAGATCAAAAAGTAGAGATTTTCTCCCAAGGGGAAGATGGTGTGTTGCGTTCCCAGGGTCGGCTATGTTTGCTAGGCGTAGATGACTTGAGGTAATGAATTCTTGCAGAAGCGCATGGTGCGCGTTACTCTATTCATCTAGGGGCCACTAAGATGTACCGCAATTTATGGGAGATCTATTAGTTGAGTGGGATGAAGAGAGATATTGCAGAGTTTGTAGCTAAGTGCTCTACATGTTAGCAAGTTAAGATTGAGCACCAAAATCTTAGTGGGTCCATGCAGGATTTTAGTATTCCCGCATGGAAATGGGAAGAAGTGAACATGAACTTTGTGATGGGTTTGCCTCGTACTCATCATCAGTATAATTCAATTTGGGTTATCGTATACAGGATGTTCAAATCTGCTCATTTCTTGCCAGTTCATACCTATTATTTAGCCAAGGACTACACTAAACTCTATATCAGAGAGTTGGTTAGGTTGCACGGATTTTCAGTAGCCATCATTTCAGATAGCGGTACCCTGTTTACCTCTTACTTCTAGAAACCATTATAAAAGGGTTTTGGTACCCAAGTTCACCTCAGTACAGCCTTCCATCCTCAGACAGATGGTCAAGCAGAAAGGATTATTCAGACTCTAGAATATATGTTAAGAGCCTGCGTTGATGATTAAAGGGAGTTGGGATGACCACTTGCCTTTATCGAATTTGCATATAATAATAGTTATTATTCCAGTATCTAGATGGCTCCATTTGAGGCTATCTATGGTAGGAGATGTAGATCTCCAATTAGTTGGTTCGAGGTAGGTAAGGCTGTAGTAGTAGGGCCTGACTTAGTGTTTGATGCCTTAGAGAAAGTTCAGTTGATCAAAGAAAGGCTTAGGTTAGCCCAAAGCGGACAGAAATTATATGCAGATGTGAGAAGAAAAGACCTTGAGTTTAATATCAGTGATTTTGTGTTCTTAAAAATCTCTCCCATGAAGGGGATGAAGAGGTTTGGCAAGAAGGGAAACTCAGTCCTCGATACATCGGTCCTGAAAGAATTCTCAGCTATTTTAAAAAGGTAGCTTATGAACTTGAGTTGTCTTCAGATCTAGCTTTAGTATACCCAGTATTCCACGTCTCCTTGCTAAAGAAATGCATTGGTGACCCAGCAGTCGTAGTCGCCTTAAAGTATGTAAATATGTGTAATGATCTCTTTTTCAAAGAGGTTCCATTCTAAATCCTCGATCATCAGATTTGTAGACTAAGGAACAAAGAAGTTCCCTTGGTTAAAGTTCTTTGGCGGAATCAGTCCGTTGAGGGAGCTACTTGAGAAGCAAAAACAGATATACGGACTAAGTCTCCTCGCCTCTTCTCTGCAAACTCAGATTCAACTTAAGGTAACAGTCTTCCTTAGATTTGCTCAGTTCCATGTTCAGATACAGTTACAAACTTGGTATTAATTACCGTTGCATATTATCTTCATGACAGTCATGCATTCATGAACCAGTTCAGCCATGTACCCATGCATCAAATATGTTTGTTCAGTACGAGAGCTCAGTTTATTAGTAGCTTCAATCATGTATTCCATGCATCAGATATGTATGTTCAGTGTGTAAACTTAGTCTATTAGTGTTTTCTTAGCTTGATCAGTTCATTCGAGGATGAATGTTCCCAAGGGGGAGATTGTAATACCCCGTATTTCCTTAGGTTAATTTAAATCTCAGTACATAAGTAATCTTATATTAAAATTTTAAAATACTCAGAATTTATCAATTTAGAGCTTACCACTATGAAGGAAATTCAATAAGCTTTCTAATGAAATAAAATTCGCCCAAATTCGATAACCTGATGAAAAGTTATAGCATATTTTGTAAAACAGTGTTCCAAATAGCACATCACTGCGTCGTGGAGACCATCCAAATGGAAATGGTCAGTTTTCAGTAAGCCAACGTGATAAGCCTACATCGCAGAGCAGTGCCAGTTCCCAATTGGCATTTTTCAGTGAAGCTCCGCGATAGCACTACGTAGTGACGAGGCCCAATTTTAGAATTGTTAAATTCTAGTGAGGCTCCGTGATGGTCCCGCATCACTCCATGATCCAATTTCCCAGTCATCCCTTTTGTATAGTGCTAGCCATATTTCAGTGGCTTACCGCGATGCCACCGCGTTGCGGTGTGGTCCAAAATCGGACACCCAGTGATGAAATTTTTAATTATTCCTAGGGGTAATTTGGTATTTTTTTTCAAGGCCCTAATCAGTCTAAACACGAGATTAAACCCCTAAATAACCTATCATATCATTATTTACTTACTTCTCTCAAGATTTAAAACATTCTCTCTCAAAAAGGGCAAAACTCTAACTTCAAAAATCAAGAACAATTCTCAAGAATTCCTCCAAGAACCTTCAAGAATTAATCTTTTCAGGTATGTTAGGTGTTCATTCATGGGTTCTTTCACCATGGAGTCCAAGAACCCTATTTAAACATACAAGTTTATAGATTTATGATTTCCATGCTTGAAGTTGATTTATGTTCATGATATTAATTGGGTTTCAATTCCTGATTTAATTCTAAGTCTCATGAAATTAAAATAGCATAGGTGATGAATTATATGATATACATGTTAAACCATTGAAACTACAATTGACTATTGTATCCATGATGTTCATATGTTGACTATTATTATGTGAAATAATTCATGCTCCCCAACTGCTTGCTAAAATGCCTATGTGAAGTAAATAGTAGAATCATGACATGTCATTATGTGGTCCCCATCATGTGCAAACTCATGTATATCAAGTGTTTGACAGAATATCTAGATGAACGCATTGTCAATAAGCAAGTAATATCATTATGCTTTCAAGATTATGCCATGCTTTACTTTCAATGCTATTGAGTCCTGGGGGTATTCGATACCCGACAATCTAGCTATTTACCTAGAGCTATAGTAGTTACGAAATAGTCTCAATCATCGCAAAATAATAGTACTCAGTCAGTTAACAGAACTCAGTTCAGTTAATAGAACTCAATGAACTCAGTCAGTTACAGAACTTAGTGAAACTCAGTATCAGTCTAGTTTATCTCAGTATAATAATCAGTGTCATTTATTTGGGAGTAAGATTCAACACCGAGTGAACCCAAGGATAGGGGCTCACCTGCTAGTAGAGGGTGTGATCCTTAGAAGCAGTTCTTGCATTCCAGAACTACGTCGCCAACGTAGGTTGAGATATCAACCTGCCAGTTGAGGGTTGATGAGGTGTTTTAACCTGCCAGTTAAGGGTACCACCATTCTCATCCAGGGCGCCTGCCAGATGAGGGCGACTCTTCATCTCGTCTTTACTCGTGACACGGTACTGACACTCTTTCAGTTGGGGTTACAGGTTGGATCATAATTTTTTTTCAGAAAAGGGCATGTCAGTTAGATGATTACCTCCCACATTTATTTAGTCAAATAAGATATAAAGTTAAACAAAATCCTTAGAAATGATTTCATTATACACAACATTGTATGTAAATTGATTATCATCATTATTAGTAGTAGGTGATCGAATTAATATTTTTATGTTGTTTGAACTTTTCACCCTTGATAGAGCGACATACAATTGGCCATGAAAAATTCCAACATAATTTAATGTTTGTCCTTGAGCTTTATTTATTGTCATAGAAAAACACAATCATATTAAAAATTGTGTTCTTTTAAAAGGGATAGGTAAGTTTTCATTATCTGAATATAATAGTGGTATTCTTGGTATAAATATACATATATTTTTAAAATCACCACTGGCAACTTTAGCACTTATAACACGACTCTTAAAATCACAACATATTAGATGTGTACCATTGCATAGACCTTCACAAGGATTTAAATTTCTCAATAACATAATAGGATAATTTTATTTCAATGTTAATTTATAAGGAGGTAAACCAAGAGGGTTCAATGAATGTAAGAAATCCTTAAGCTCACTTTGATCACACCGTTCAACAGTTTCATCAATTGTGACAAATGTCTTAGCATCTTTAGGAAGTTGAGCTATAATTCTATCATTTAACTCATCAACAAAATTATTTTTGTTGTCAAAATAACACGAAAAGTTTAAAAAGTTGAGCCTTGAAAAGAAGTATGAAAATCAAGATATATTGTTTTGAATAAAAGATCTAAAGATCCTGGCATTGAAAAGCAGATTTCTGAAGTTGAAACCAAGGCTGCTGGCTTTCCAAGGATTTATAATTTTACTTTAGCAATACATAGAGCTATGGCTCAGGAATAGCCATAGCTTTCTCTGGTTGTGCTCTAGGGTACTATATTTTTTTGGTAGTTGATGTGTTCATGTAACTTGTTTTATCTAGCCATAGCTCTCTTTGGCTGTAATGTTGCTCTGGGGTACCTTACTTTTTTGGTAGTTGGTGTGTTCATTTGACTTGTTTTGTGTAGCCATAACTCTCTCTGGCTGTAATGTTGCTCTGAGGTATCTTATTTTTTGTTAGTTGACATGTTCATCTGACTTTTTTTTGTGTTGACTTGTGTTATGTTTTTCTGACTCTTTAGTTTCATTTTCCTTGTTAGACTTGTTGCATTTAGCGTATGTTGCAGCTTTTAGCTTCTTCTTTTTTATATGTATTGGTGCATGTGAGTTCTTAAACCTACTAGGTAAGCATTTGCTATCTATTGTCTTTCCATTCTATCACTCTCTTAAAGATAGTAAATAGACTATTAGGGGTGGTTTGGTGCAAGCTTACGATTGTCTATGTAGGAACTACAGATTTTCTATTCAAAGGTTAGCTTTTTTATTTCCTAAATATAGTAGACCTAGGATTTATTTTCGTTCCTAAATTAAATCTAGGGTGTTTTGAGTTAGGGCTTTGCCGTCTTTAATTTGTCCAAATTAATTTGTTTTATTTACATTTAGATGCTCAATATGTGATAATATAACCCTTGACATTTATAATTGTTCATTTTTTACTAGGGTTTTGACTAGGGTTTTGAATTAGAGTTTTGAATTAGGGGTTTTTGCTATCTTTAATTTATCTTCAAAATTGATCTATTATAGTTTTTTTATGTGCTTCAATCTGTAACAATATGATCTGTGAGGTTCAATATGTGATAAATAACCTGTGATACTTGTAATTGTTGCATAAATACTATAATTTTTTGGTTTTTGTGTACTGTGAGACTTGTATCTTTTTGCTTTTTGTGTACTGTGAGACTTGTATCCTTATTGTGTTTTTATGGTCAATGATTTAAGGTTTATAAAATGAGTTTTGAACTGATCACTTTGAGATTTTACCATGGTGGGGAACTTAATAAGGGTAAGGCGAAGGGAAAAAAAGAAAAAAGATATGAGGGTAGACAAGTTACTGAATTTTTAGACGTTGATGTAGCTAGGCTATCTTTTTTTGAATTTAGGAATTATGTAAGGTATTTAGGGTATGATCCTAAACAATGCTTACTATATGTTAACTGCCTAAGTGTTCTAATTTAAAAGAAATTAGGTCAGACGAGGATACAATTGACATTTCAAACAAATTGGGTAATAGGCAAGTTTTGGAAGCTTTGTGTGTCACATGGTTGGTGAACCTGAGTTGGCCCCACCTTTTTTGGAATTTGTAAGTATAACGCCCCCATTTTACTGAACTGGAATGCTACACAGTGCTCATGACCCCGAAGGACCACAAGCTAACCCATGATTGATATCTGTACCTGTACACTGTATAATATAACATAAAAATGTAGAAACATGCACTGAAAGGCCATAAGGTTCAATCATGAACATAACTAAATGACGTAACATCTGTGTGGGGTAGTAAAATACCTAAAATAAAACTGAGAATATGAAATTCTGAAACATGATAGTCTATAGCTAGTCTGCATCTAGCCTGAAAGCCTCTATTGACTGAATAATCTGAATAAAAAGTTGATGGAGCATGTCCCCAACTAACTCCAACTAATAAGATAATCGAAGAGATAGTAAATAAATAATCATGTCCTCGAAGGATGAGGTTTGAATCTGACTGCTGAAACTGGAATCTACTGCTGGTCTGGAACTCATGTCTCTGAACCTATGATGTAACATAAGAGAAAGCACCACAACACAAATGTGTCAGTACAAAGGAATGTATTGAGTATACATGTAAGGTAGGCTATATGCATGGGGTTCATGTGCATGAACAATAATAATACATAACTGACTAACTATCATAAGCGTGAGAATACATGCATGAGACATAATGACTGATAGTGATATTGTAATGACATGATTACTGAATCTGAATACTTTTAAACTGACATAACTGATAATATGAATAACTGTATCTGAATATAACTAATAACATTAGTTATTTTAACTGACAGTCCTGAGTTAATAAAAACTCATAAGTAGCTTCAAGCTGCCCAGCACGACCTAGCATGTCAATCACAGAGGTATAATGTTATCAGCTTTAAGCTCCTACTTTGCTTAATATCATTTTTTTCATTTTCTTAAGATTCTAAAGGCTAGCTCCTACTTTTCAGATGTAATGATCCCATCCTCTTTGTATTACCAAAGAAAAAGTGGAAAAATGAGAGTGGGTACATACACAGAGGGATATAACTATAGGTATATACGTGGAGAAATATTCAAAAATCAAGAAGCAGAGAGAGAATCTATGTTGCTTACACTACTGAGAATAACAGTATATTTATTTATATGTGTCCTAATTCAAAGCTTTAAAAGCAACTGACCAAACTGGATAAGTTAAAAAGCTCCAACTGAATCAAACTACGAACACAAGGCAAAAGGAGACATGATGACATATAAAGAATCACAAATGTTCAAGATGAAACACAAAATTCACAAAAGCCCTACATTGATTCACTTTTACTTATTCACTATATTAAAAATATGTTCTGTCGCATTTCAAGAGAAAAATAATTTCTTTTTCTTGCTTTAACTTTAGCATTAATTACTCATTCCAAATCATTTTTAAGTCCACAAAAATACACACCAATTAATATAGATATAATGATAAAATATGCACTTCATTTGTTATTTCTTAAATGGTGTGAAAAGTTCATTCTGGACAAGTAAAAGTAAAGGAAGGAGGTATCATATACATGGACGAAATCACAAATCAACCACCATAGAAAAAATAATTTGAACTCTTTAAGAATACACTTCTGTAAGTTGGAAGGATGACAAAAACTGATGCAATTGAAGCAATGAAGAGCCTTGACACAAAATACTAAGACAGGGTACGAAAAGTTCACATAATTCAACATAACAGAGTCACAGGCTAATTATTAAAAAAACATCCATGATACTTTAAAAGAAATACAGAAAATTAATTCACATCCAATGCACGCATGAAACATGTAAGCGAATAATAACAATGACAAAAAATTGAAAATACTTCTATTTTGAGTTTATCGGAGGTACATTCGCTAAAGCTTGTCGAAACCTGAAAAAGATAAGAAGTGCATAAGTGGCACCACAACACGTGGGAGGAACCCTAAACCATCCCATACACCAGTAGACTTGCTTACAAAATCTAAAAATGAAACAACATTCATCAAACAATATAGAATACAACACAATGACACCATCCTCCTTTAATACGAGTACAAACCTCTTCAATCCCCTTTTTTTGCTTCACTAAAGGTCCTACAAATCCTTGAAAAAAGTGCATATAGGTATGAGCAGAAATAGAAAATTACTCAATCTGATAACAACAAATAAGTAAAGTGATTCACCAAAATAATTTTATAAAGCTGAAAAATTCAATTCGATAAAGTATTTTGTCAAAATAAGTTTATAAATCTAAGAGATCGGTTGAAATCAGAAAGAACAAATTGCAATGGAGATTTGATGGTAGAGAAAAATTGGTAAAACATGAAAAAGGGAGTGCACAAAAATTAGCCAATAGAAATTTGCACAAATTTGATGAAACAAAGAACTGTTGGAACACAAATTGCAATCTAAAAACCTACTGGTTCTTGTCCTCATTTTCCCTATTTTGTCTATTTAACTATTGGAATAGAGGCATTTTCCATGAAAATCGACTGGTTCTTCTCATCCTTTTTTCAACAGTTACTAAAATTTAATAAGCTGACTGTTGGATTCTGCGTAGGTAACTAATTTGTTTTTCTTTTTGATATTTTTTAAAAGTAAAATTCAAGTAAAGAAGTCAAAAAAAAGGACAAAATAGATAAATACCAATACTGCTCATTGGAGGGTGCCACATCAGCAGATTCTTAATCCTCTTATATATATATATATATATATATATATATATATATATATATATATTGGGTTTCTAATCCATGATTTAAGTACATGATTTAGGTGAGATAAATAATTATGAGTGTAGTACTTTATGGATTCATGATAGATCCTTAGATGGTGATATTTATATGTTGATTAACAATATGTGCAATTACTATGCCTTTCAAGTAAGTGGTAAATTATTCATATGAATTAAATAAGAGAAATTATATTATGTAAAAAAGAATACTAATTCATGACATTTAAGTGTTTGATAGAATGGTTGTATGAAGGAAATAGAGTTGTTTTAGTATGAGAAGAAGAAATCCTCAGTATGTAAAAATTCATGCATCCCAAGTGTTTGGTAAAATGCCTAAGAGAATAAATTTTATGCATTATAGACTAATTGTGACCCAAGTGGTAAATATAAGTTCTCACTTATGACTAAGAATAACTTTCATTGTATTATGTGCATTATGAATGCTTCATGAGATGAGATGGGTGAAGCTATGATATGTTTATATTCCTTTCCATTCATGAATAAGATTATGATAATCATATGGTTTGCGAAATATCACCAACAGTAGTAGTATAAATTGTTGATGTTGGTTATGTATTCAAGAAGTAATATGTCTTGTCAGTTTCCTTCTATCGAGTCCTGGGGGTACTTGTACCCAAAAAATATAGTTGTGTGCCTAGAGCCGAGTCAGTCTCAAGATAATCTCAGTCGTGCTATGATCAATAAAATTTAGTTAGTGATAGAACTATAAGAAAACTCTGTAATCTCAGTGTTCAGTCAAATCAAGCTTAGTACTCAGTTCAGCTCTCAGCAGTATTTAGTATTCAGTCAAGGCTTCAGTAAAGTTCAGTGATATATGAAAACTCTGTAGAATTCAGTAGTATTTCGTCAGAAATGGAATCAAGCTAAATGGAATCAAGCTAACTCAGTCAGATAAACAAAGTAATGTGATCAATAACAGATTCAGCTCAGTCTAAGATCAGTTAAGAAACAGGTCAGTGTCTTTTGGTTGGGAGTTGGATTCAGTACCGAGTGAGCTCAAGAATGGGAACTCACCTACTAGTAGAGGGTGTGATTCTTAGCAACAATTCTTGTGCTCTAGAACTATGTTGCCAATGTAGGTTGAGACATCATACCTGATAGTTAAGGGCAGATGAGGTGGCTTGACTATTTAGATAAGGGCCCCACTATTCTCGTTTGAGTACCTGATAGATGAGGGTTATGTAAAGTTGTATTTACCAGTGGCACGGTACTGACACCCTGCCAACTAGGGTACAGGTTGGACCCCAACTTAGCTAGATGGGGTATGTCGGTTAGATAAATACTTTCCATAGTTTTAGGTTCATAATCAGTTTCAGATTTCAAGAAAGAGCTTAGTTCAGTGTATAGAATTCAAGGTTGTTAGATACAGGACATCTAGTATGATTATTTGTAAATTCAAAGATCCGCTGCTAGATAGGCCGATCTCAGATTCAGTTAATTAAGTATTATTATCCATGGATTCAGAGACTACCTTCTAGATAGGGTTGATCTCAGATTCAGTCAATCATTCTTAATATTAGTAGATCCGGAGACAACCTGTTAAATAGGGTTGATGTCAGTTTCAGTAGCTTTAGATACTCAAAATCTCAGTATGTTCAGAAATTTTAGAATTTTAGCATATTCAGTATCAGTTGCCAGAGTTAGTCTTATTATGCTTAGTGACAGTATACGCAGTATAATCAGTAGTTACAGATTCTTTATGTATACTAATCTAGCTCTTGCATATTATTCAGTTAAGTTATGTTCATGCATAAGCCTTTGCATTTAGCCTTACCTAATTTGGATACTCAGTACATTCCAATATACTGACGCAATTGCGTTATAGTGTTGTTATTTTGTTTGACACCATAGATTCAGAGATGCGAGTTCTAGATCAGCAGTAGCAGTTCAGTACCCAGTAGGGATTCCTTATATTCTGAGAATGGTTATTATTTTAGCACATTATTATATTTAAATTATTTTATTAGATGGAGTTAGTTGGGGACATATCCCATTAACTCCACAGTTCAGACAGTTAGAGGCTTTTCGAACAATTGTATAAGTATTCAGTTTGCAGAATTATGTATTTTTTAGATATTTCAAACCTTATGGCAAGTTTCCGCTAGTTTTTTGCATTATTTTATTATATTATGCAGTGAACAGGTATAAATATTAGAAGAGGATTAGCTTATGGTCCTTCGGGATCATAAGCACCGTGTGACATTCCGATTACAAAAAATTAGGGTGTTACAAACTTGGTATCATGGCCTAAGGTTCAATAGAGTCCTAGGAAGTCTGAAAAGCCGCATCTAGTAGAGTCTTGTACATGGGTGTGTTGCACACCACATTTATGTACAAGAGGCTATAAGATGTTTTAGAAAAGTTTCCCTTCTTTCATGTCTCAGATCATGCTGTAGAATGGTTCTCTAAGAGACTTATGTAGACTCTTATCATGATCCATTCATGTCAGCTTTACCTTACTTCCAAGGTAACAGAATAATTGAAGCCCAAAGTCTTTCAGATAGAACTTTCTCAGACAGTCCCCACAGATAGTTTCGCGATGGTGTTCTCTAAATTTGAGCAGAGTATGTTTTATGGGGTTAGTTGTATAAAAAGTGAATCATTAGGCTTGAAACAAGGTATGCAAGAATCTAAGTATAGTAATCCAAAGTTATATGTGTTGTTGATAGAGGTATAGTGGTAATTCTCTTGGTGTGGAGAAAATATAAGTTTAAGAGATATGACGTTTGAATGCTAGGATGAGAGTAGAATGGTTGTAAAATACTTGTCGATATTCATGTTATGCTTTAGAAACTAAGCTTGAATCTTTGAATAATTTAACTTTGTGGACTCCAAACTAAGTAGTAACATGTGAATATGGTGTTAGTAGCCTATAAAGAAATAGAAGCATATAATGTGTTTAGTAAGACAAGCATGTGATGAAAGAGTGTAAGTATGTGAAGACGATTGTAGAAGTTAAAGGAAGTTAAGATTTGTATTCCAAGAGATAGCATTAGCAGTGAGTTTATACTTTTAGGTGCAGTTTTTAAGATGATTTTATCCTTCATACATATAATTGTGCATCGTTATATCCTAGACTCTAGAGTAGATTGATTACAGTTCAATTTGGAAAGTAGTAAAGTGTTAATAAATTTTTAGAAAGGAGTTTCCTAAGGTCATGTTTGATTTCTCAAACCAGTAGCAAAAGGCTACAGGGCCACGCAGCCTCGCTTAGACCCCCGGTCTAAGCAGGGCACCGCCCTAGCTGGAGCCTTTTTGCCCAGTTTTCAGCATTTTAGGGTCAACTTCAAATGATCATAACTCCCTGTATATGATGAACTGTGAGATCTTCTTATATCAAATGAAAAATCTTTGAGTCTTATTTCCAATGCAATTGGTTTCATCCAATTTGAACATCAAAGTAAAAAGTTACAGCCAATTTACTTCAACATATCAAACCAGTAACCGAGGGTTAGATGTGACCTTAATTGTTTTCTTAGGGGAATTTTGGTCATCTTTCACCCCTATATATACCCCTTTAACACAAGATTTGGCATATTTTCATCCAAAATATGGTCCTTATTCTAAAAATACTCAAGAACAACATGTCTCAATCCCGAAACAAAAATTAAGATCCCTCAAAATACAACCGTAGGAACTCAAAAATAATTTAAGATTCAGAATCCCCATTGCGAGAGCTACAAGGAGCACCTATCAATCTTACGAATAGAGTTTCCGAATCAAGAGTTCATCCGGATTCATAAACTTGAGGTATGCAAGTGTTGATTCTTGGGTTCCTTTCACCCAAGAAGCTCAAGAATCCTTTTTCCTAAATTCGAAGATTATGCTTTTTATGATTCATGTGGTTTGAAACTAAAGCTCTTGATGTTTTTGAAATTAAAGTCATGTGTTGATGATAAAGACTCAAGTTTAGACCCTAGTATGTGTTGATCTTATTATGTTCATGATAAAACCTTTTTAAGAAGTATGTTGAATTATGTAATTATGTTAATTAGTGTGATGTTGTTATATAATAATTGATGTTGGAAATAATCATATTTTCCATGTATGTTGAATCATGATCATATCATGTTGAAATATTTGTGTGATGAATTAGTTGATGGAGTTATGACATTTAGAAGTAGCAGTTGTTGAATAACTAAAGCATGCTCCCAACATGTTTGATAAAATGCTTATATGAAGAAAATATTATCATTTTAGTATGTTAAGTATGGATGTCATGTCGAGTTCTTGAACCACATGATTGGTATTTAATAAATGACTTTATTTAAGTGTATTCATAATTATCACTTTGATTGGGTTTCTAATCCATGATTTAAGTACATGATTTAGGTGAGATAAATAATTATGAGTGTAGTACTATATGAATTCATGTTAGAGCCTTAGATAGTTATATTTATATGTTGATTAACAATATGTATAATTACTATGCCTTTCAAGTATGTGGTAAATTATTCATATGAATTAAATAAGAGAAATTATATTATGTAAACAAGAATACTAATTCATGACATTCAAGTGTTTGATAGAATGGTTATATGAAGGAAATAGAGTTGTTTTAGTATGAGAAGAAGAAATCCTAAGTATGTATAAATTCATGCATCCTAAGTGTTTTGTCAAAATAAGTTTATAAATCTAAGAGATCGGTTGAAATCAGAAAGCACAAATGTGCAATGGAGATTTGATGGTTGAGAAAAATTGGTAAAACCTGAAAAAAGGAGTGCACAAGTATTAGCCAATAGAAATTTGCACAAATTTGATGAAACAAAGAACTGTTGGAATACAGAATTGCAATCCAAAAACCTACTGGTTCTTCTCCTCATTTTCCCTATTTCGTCTATTAACTATTGGAATAGAGGCGTTTTCCATGAAAATCGACTAGTTCTTCTCATCCTTTTTTCAACAGTTACTAAAATTTAATAAGCTGACTGTTGGATTCTGTGTAGGTAACTGATTTGTTTTTCTTTTGATATTTTTTAAAAGTAAAATTCAAGTAAAGAAGTCAAAAAAAGGACAAAATAGATAAATACCAATACTGCTCATTGGAGGGTGCCACATCAGCAGATTCTTAATCCTATTTTATATATATATATATATGATTGGGTTTCTAATCCATGATTTAAGTACATGATTTAGGTGAGATAAATAATTATGAGTGTAGCACTACATGGATTCATGTTAGATCCTTAGATGGTGATATTTATGTGTTGATTAACAATATGTGCAATTACTATGCCTTTCAAGTAAGTGGTAAATTATTCATATGAATTAAATAAGAGAAATTATATTATGTAAAAAAGAATACTAATTCATGACATTCAAGTGTTTGATAGAATGGTTGTATGAAGGAAACAGAGTCGTTTTAGTATGAGAAGAAGAAATCCTCAGTATGTATAAATTCATGCATCCTAAGTGTTTGGTAAAATGCCTAAGAGAATAAATATTATGCATTATAGCCTAATTGTGACCCAAGTGGTAAATTTAAGTTCTCACTTATGACTAAGAATAACTTTCATTTTATTATGTGCATTATGAATGCTTCATGAGATGAGATGGATGAAGCTATGATATGTTTATATTCCTTTCCATTCATGAATAAGATTATGATAATCATATGCTTTGCGAAGTATCCCCAACGGTTGTAGTATAAATTGTTGATGTTGGCTATGTATTCAAGAAGTAATATGTCTTGTCAGTTTTCTTCTATCGAGTCCTGGGGGTACTTGTACCCGAAAAATATAGCTGTGTGCCTAGAGCCGAGTCAGTCTCATGATAATCTCAGTCGTGCTATGATCAGTAAAATTTAGTCAGTGATAGAACAGTAAGAAAACTCTGTAATCTCAGTGTTCAGTCTAATCAAGCTTAGTACTCAGTTCAGATCTCAGCAGTATTTAGTATTCAGTCAAGGCTTCAGTAAAGTTCAATAATATACGAAAACTCTGTAGAATTCAGTAGTATTCAGTCAAAAATAGAATCAAGCTAACTCTGCCAGATAAACCAAGTAATGTGATCACTAACAGATTCAGCTTAGTTTAAGATCAGTTAAGAAATAGGTCAGTGTCTTTCAGTTGGGATTTGGATTCAGCACCGATTGAGCTCAAGGATGGGACTCACCTACTAGTAGAGGGTGTGATTCTTAGCAGCAATCCTTGTGCTCCAGAACTATGTCGCCAACGTAGGTTGAGACATCATACCTGATAGTTGAGGGCAGATGAGATGGCTTGAATGTTTAGATAAGGGCCCCACCATTCTCGTTTGAGTACCTGATAGATGAGGGTTATGTAAAGTTGTCTTTACTAGTGGCGCGGTACTGACACCCCCTTTCCAACTAAGGTACAGGTTGGACCCCGACTTAGCTAGATGGGGCATGTCGGTTAGATGAATACTTTCTACAGTTTCAGTTTCATAATCAGTCTCAGATTTCAAGAAAAAGCTTAGTTCAGTGTATAGAATTCAAGGTTGTTAGATACAGGACATCTAGTATAATTATTTGTAAATTCGAAGATCCACTGCTAGATAGGCCGATCTCAAATTCAGTTAATCAAGTATTATTATCCATGGATTTAGAGACTCCTACTAGATAGGGTTGATCTCAAATTCAGTCAATTATTCTTAATATTAGTAGATCCGGAGACATGTTAGATAGGGTTGCTATCAGTTTTGGTAGCTTCAGATACTCGAAATATCAGTATGTTCAAAAATTCCAGTATTTTAGCATATTCAGTATCAGTTACCAGAGTTAGTCTTATTATGCTTAGTGACAGTATGCACAGTATGATCAGTAGTTACAGATTTTTTATGTATGCTAATCCATCTCTTACATATTATTCAGTTAAGTAATGTCCATACATAAGCCTTTGCATTTAGCCTTACCTTATTTGCATACTCAATATATTCTAATATACTGACGCATTTGCGCTATGGTGTTGTTATTTTGTTTGACACCATAGATTCAGAGACGCGAGTTCCAAATCAACAGTAGCAGTTCAGTACCCAGCAGTAGTCCTCATATTCCGAGGATGGTTATTATTTCAGTGTATTATTATATTTAGTTTATTTTATTAGACAAATTTAGTTGGGGACATGTACCATCAACTCCACAGTTCAGATAGTTAGTAGCTTTTCGGACAGTTGTATGAGTATTCAGTTTGCAAAATTATGTATTTTAGATATTTTGAACTTTATGGAAAGTTTTTTTCTGCATGTATTTTATTATATTATGCAGTGAACAGGTACAAATATCAGAAGAGGGTTAGCTTATAGTCCTTCGAGATCATAAGCACCGTGTGACGTTCCGATTACAGAAAATCAGGACGTTATAGCACACAACTAATATTTTGGGTACAAATACCCCAGGACTCGATAGAAGGAAACTGACATGGCATGAGTTACTTGAAAACTTGACCAACATCATAATACATACTACATTCATAGGAGCAGTTCATAAAATATGTAATAGGCATAAACTTATACATAGATGGGGATTTCATGATAGTTAAACAATTATCCTTCATATAGGTATTTAATCAAACATATTGCAGGCATGATATATGTAAATATCACTAGTCAATTCTAATTCCATCATTCAAGGGTTTAAATCTTTGGGTTGCATGAATCTATAACTATAGTAATTAAACCCACAGAGAAATTATCAACACTTATGGAGTAAGATCTAATTTCACATTTATCAACATGATCATAAGCAACCAAATCATGGGAACATAAAGAAAATCCATAACTTGAGTTTTAGAAAAAGAATTCTTGGACTTCATGGACGAAAGGGGTCCATGAATGAACACTATGCATACCTGGAATAATGTTCTTGAACTTGGAGAATTGAAACTCCCTTAATTCTTGAAGAAAATTAGATCTTGTTCTTGGAGATTAAATTTAGAGAGAAAACCTATGAAATAATAATGACCAAAGTGGCTGAAATTGTGAATAAATGGGTATATAAAGACTGGTGATAAATGACCAAAATACCCTCATTAAAATGACCTGGATTAGCTGAACATAAGGTGTGACGGTGGCATCCAACGGTCCATCAGACCTGCGATGGTCCGTCGGGCTATACCATCGGACCTGGGCAGAATGTGATGCTACTGAATGTCTCTAACGGTGGCCTCCGACAGTTCATCGGGCCTTCTACGGTCTATCGAGCCACACCGTCGGACATGAATAGAAATTGGGTCTACTGGTTTGCTGCGACAGTGGCCTCCAAATGTCCATCGGACCTGCGACGGCCCGTCGAGCCATACCGTCGTACCTGGGCGAATTTCCTATATTTTGTTTTTCGGACATAACTTTTTTATTTGACACCGGATTTTGATGAAATTGGTATCGATGAAAAGATTAAACAATTTCCCACGTAATGGAAAGTAAAAATCATAAAAATACTACGTGTATAAAAGTAAATTCATATTTCAAAGAAAACACCCTTCAGAAGATTTCAAACTTAGAAAAGGCATGGGTATTGTAATATCTCCCCCTTGAGATCATTCTTCCTCGAATGAGACTGACTGAGAGGGAAAATAACAAGATGATCATGAATAATTGAACCATGAATAACTAGACCATGATCTCATGACTGACATGACTAATAAACTGAGCATATAACACTGAACATACATATCTGATGCATGTGTGATTGATACATGAATGCATAATTGAGTGTTCTTAAAAAACTAAGTTTCTCACAATGAGAATGCATGATTTCATAACTGAGTTGATACATGAATGCATGACTAAATATGCAATGGTGTTTGATACTAAGTTTATACTGGAACGTGAACATGAAACTGAATACCACGTTTGTGATAAATACCGAACATGAAACTGAGTAAGCTTAAGGAGAACTATTACCTTGAGCTTGATCTAAGTTAGCGGGGAATAGGTGAGGATACTTTGTACACATATCTGCTTCTGTTTCCTAAGTAGCTTCCTCAACGGACTGATTTCGCCAAAGGACTTTAACTAGAGGGACCTATTTGTTCCTCAATCTACGAGTCTGATAGTCTAGGATTTCAATTGGAATCTCTTTATAAGAGAGGTTGTTCTGAACATCGATGCTTTGAATAGGGACTACCACTGATGGGTAGCCTATACACTTCTTGAGCAAGGAGACATAGAAGACTGGATGAACTGAGGCTAGGTCTGCAGGCAATTTGAGCTCATAAGCTACCTCTCCAAAGCGACTGAGAATCTGGAAGGGACCGACATATTGGGGACTGAGCTTTCCCTTCTTTCCGAATCTCTTCACTCCCTTCATGGGAGAGATCTTGAGATAGACATAATCGTCAATCTCGAACTCAAGATCCTTACTATGAACATCTGCATAAGACTTTTGTATGCTCTGAGCAGCCCAAAGTCTTTCTCTACTCAATTGAACTTTCTTTAAGGTGTCGAATACTATGTCAGGCCCTATAACTAAGGTCTCACTAACTTTGAAACAACCAATTGGAGATCTACATCTTCTACCATAGAGAGCTTCAAATAGAGCCATCTGAATGTTGGAATGGTAGTTATTATTGTATGCAAACTCAATTAAAGGCAAGTGGTCATCCCAATTACCCTTGAAATCAATTGCACACACTCTTAGAATATCTTCTAGAGTCTGAATGATCCTTTCTGCTTGACCATCTATCTGAGTATGAAAGGTTGTACTAAGGTGAGCTTGTGTACCAAGACCCTTTTGGAATGCTTTCCAGAAATAAGAGGTGAACTGGGTACCTCTGTCTGAGATAATAGTCAATGAAACACCATACAATCTGACCAGCTCCTTGATGTAGAGCTTGGCGTAATCCTCGGTTGAATATGAGGTATGAACTAGAAGGAAATGAGCTAATTTGGTCATTCTGTCTATAATGACCCAAACTGAATCATGCTGACGACGAGTTCGAGGCAAACCCATCATTAAGTCCATGTTCACTTCTTCCCACTTCCAAGTAGGAATAATGAACTCTTGCATAGGACCACTAGGCTTCTGATGCTCTATTTTAACCTGCTGACATGTAGAGTACTTAGCCATAAATTTTGCAATATATCTCTTCATCCCACGCCACCAATAGATCTCCCGCAAGTCATGAAACATATTTGTGGCCCCTAGATGAATAGAGTAGCGTGCACCATGCGCTTCTACAAGAATTCACTGCTTCAAGTCATTTACACCTGGAACACACAAACGACCCTGACAACGAAGAACACCATCTCTCCCTTAGGAGAAAACCTCAATTTTTTAATTTTGAACTGACTCTTTCAACTTGACTAGGCTGGGATCTCTGTCTTGATTTTCTTTTACCTCGGAAACTAGAGATAATTCTAAACTACTCTGAATACATACTCCATCCTTTGAGGAATCGACTAAGCGAACGTCAAGTCTGGAAAGCTGATGGACTTCCTGATCTAACGTCTTCTTACTATCTCAACATGAGAAACACTACCCACGGATAGTCTACTGAGAGCGTCGACTACTACGTTGGCCTTGCCCGGGTGATAACGGACACTCATATCATAATCTTTCAAGAGCTCTAACCACCTTCTCTGATGAAGATTGAGATCTTTCAGAGAAAAAATATACTGAAGGCTCTTATGATCTGTAAAGACATCTACATGAACACCGTATAGATAATGCCTCCAAATATTCAAGGCAAATACTACAGCTGCTAACTCAAGATCATGAGTAGGATAATTATTCTCATGGGGCTTTAATTATCTGGAGGCATAGGCAATGACCTTACCGTGCTGTATGAGGACACAACCTAAACCCACTCTGGATGCATCATAATATACTACAAACCCATCTGAACCATCTGGGAGAGCTAAGACTAGAGCTGAGGTAAGTCGAGTCTTCAACTCCTGAAAACTCTTCTCGCAAGGATCTGACCATTGGAACTTGACCTTCTTCTAAGTCAATCTGGACATAGGGGATGCAATAAAAGAAAATCCCTCAGCAAACCATCTGTAATAGCCAGCCAAACCCAAGAAACTCCTGATATCTGATGGAGAGACAAGGTGAGTCCAGTTTCTTACTGCTTCGGTATTTTGAGGATCTACTCTAATGCCATCACCGGAAATAATATGACCAAGGAATGCTACTGATCTTATCCAAAACTTGCACTTACTGAATTTGGCGAATAACTGATGATTTTTGAGAGTCTGAAATACTATTCTAAGATGGTTCGTATGATTGCACTCTATACGGGAATAGACCAAAATGTCATCTATGAAGACTATGATGAACATGTCCAAGTACTACTTAAACACACGGTTCATCAAGTCTATGAAAACGGCTGGGGCATTGGTAAGACCAAATGACATGACTAGAAATTTCAACTGACCATACCGAGTATGGAAAGCTATTTTTGGAATGTCACATTCTCTGACTCTAAGCTGATGATAGCTGGATCTGAGGTCTATCTTTGAGAAATAACTGGCACCCTGAAGTTGGTCAAATAAGTCATCAATTCTAGGAAGAGGATACTTGTTCTTAACCATGAATTTATTGAGTTGACGGTAGTCTATACACATCCTAAGAGAACCGTCTTTCTTTTGCACGAATAAGACTGGTGCCCCTCACGGGGAAATATTAGGTCTAATGAATCCATTATCTAAGAGATCTTTCAACTGTTCTTTCTATTCTCTGAGTTCTGCTGGTGTCATTCTGTATGGCGGAATAGATATAGGTTGAGTGTCTGGAAAGAGATCAATATCGAAGTTTATTTCCCTTTAAGGAGGAATTCTAGGAAGATCTTCAGGAAAGACATCTGAATATTTATTTATGACTAGAACTGATTCAAGACTAGGAGTCTCAAAGTTAGAATCCATAACATGAACGAGATGATATATACATACCTTAGATATCCATTTCCTTGCCTAAAGGTAAGAAACAAGTAGACCTCTGAAAGTGGATACACTATTCTTCCACTCTAGGATGGGTTCATTTAAAAACTGAAACTGAACTAGTCTATTTCTATAGTCGACTGTGGCATAGCAGGAATGAATCCAATCCATGCCGAGAATGACATTAAAATAAGTCATCTTCAATTTGACTAAGTCTGTTGAAGTGACTTTCTAAAATATCATAACCGGGCAGTTCTTGTATACCCGCTGGGCTATGATGGTTTTACCCACTAGGGTAGAGAATAAAAAGGGATCTGCTAGAATTTCAGGACTAATTCCAAAATCAACTGCTATATAAGGAGCAACAAAAGACAAAGAAGCTCCTGGATCTAGCAAAGCGTACACATGTACATAAAAGATCTGTAATGTACTAGTAACTACATCAGGAGAATTTTCATGATACTGTCGAGTTTGAAGAGCATAGAGACGATTTAGGCGTTACCCGCTTGAAGCACTGGATGTGGCACCCTGCTGATTTGGTGAACGGACTGAGCTGAAGAGCGATTCTGTTGACCCTGAGGACCTGGCTGAGGACAGTCTCTAACTCTAGGTCCTAGCTTGCCACAATCAAAATAAATGCCACTACCCACTTTACACACACCCGATGGTACTTACCGCAAGTCTGGTAAAGAGGATAGGTGTGGGAACTATTAACATTGCCCTGGGTTTTAGAGCCTGGCGCTCTATCTTTGTTACCCTCTCTAAACTTAGGAACTGGAGCACTGGCTATAAAGGGAGCTGGAACTGATGACTTAGGAAGAAATTGAAAACGATTTCGTCCTTCTGATTTAGGCTGAGAAAAGATGAAACTACCTGTCTTTGCTCTCTTATTCTATTTCTCTCTGCTCAATTTTCTACTCTTCTATCTACTGAGCATGGATCATAAGTCTGGCTAAGGTCATGTCACTATTTAGCATGGCGGATCTGCACTCATTAACCACGTTGTCATTTACCCTTAAAATGAACTTACTCATCTTAGATCTACTGTCTGCAACCACATGAGGGGAGTATATGGCTAATTGAGTAAACGTTAGAGAATAGTCTTTCACCATTATATTGCCCTGCCTGAGGTTGATGAACTCTAGTACCTTGGCTTCTCTAAGCTCTTGGGGAAAGAATCTATCTAAGAATGCAGTGACAAACTCCTTATACTCTATAGGTCCTACATCATCTGAACTTTTGGACTTCCACTGTTTGAACCAAGCATGAGCTACATCTGGTAACTGGTATGCAGCTAGCTCAGCACCCTCAACAGTAGTCACCCCCATGATGTCTGTCACTTTCTAGATCTGATCAATGAATTCCTTAAGGTCTTCATCTACCTTAGACCCAAGGAAGGTTGAAGGATTCATTTGGGTGAAGTCCTGAATCTTTGCTGCAGCTGAGTTGGCCACTGGGTTGGCCAGAATAACTGTTGATCGTTTATTATGAAAAGTGAATGATTGATCAAGAGTGGTAAATACAGTCCTGAACTCCGTATGAGAAACATGATCGCCCAAAGGTTCTTCGGGCTAAGGGGCTAACTGATTTCTTCTCTTAGGAGGCATATTCTGAAATAAAGAAAAGAGGCGGATTAGACGGAGAGACTAACTTATGATTATGCTCACTGGCACGACATGAATACTAAAAGAAGATAAACTATTTCTAAAACATCTCATAGCCTCTTGCACATAAATGTGGCGCGCAACACACCCGTGTACAAGACTCAACTAGATGCGGCTTTTAGATTTCCTAGGACTTTATTGAACCTGGCTTTGATACCAAGTTTGTAATGCCCTGATTTGTTAAACCGGAATGCTACACGGTGCCCATGAGCCCGAAGAACCACAAGCTAACCCATGACTGATATCTGTACCTGTACACTGCATAATATAACATAATAATGCACAAACATTCGCTGAAAGTCCATAAGGTTCAATCATGAACATAACTAAATGACGTAACATCTGTGTGGGGTAGTAAAATACCCAAAACAAAACTAAGAATATGGAATTCTAAAGTATAATAGTCTATTTCTAGTCTGCATCTAGCCTGAAAGCCACTAATAACTGAATAATTTGAATAAGGAGTTTATGGGACATGTCCCCAACTAACTCCAACTAATAAGTTAATCAAAGAAATAGTAAAGAAATAATCATGTCCTCGAAGGATGAGGACTCACTTCTGAATCTGACTGCTGAAACTGGAATCAACTACTGATCTGGAACTCGTGTCTCTGATCCTATGGTGTAACAAAAGAGAAAGCACCATAGCACAAATGAGCCAGTACAAAGGAAATTACTGATTATACATGTGAGGTAGGCTATATGCATGGGTTTCATGTGCATGAACAATAATAATACATAGCTAACTAACTATCATGAGCATGAGAATACATACATGAGACATAATGACTGATACTGATATCATGATGACATAATTATGAATCTGAATACTGCTAAACTGACATAACTGATAACATGTATAATTGTATCTGAATATAACTAATAACATGAGTGACTGTAACTGATAGTCCTGAGTCTGATGAAACTATCTGAGTTTCGTACTGTATCTGAGTTGACTGTATCTGATAGTCCTGAATCTGAAGAACTATCTGAGTTTTATTACTGAGACTGATTGACTGTATTTGACAGTCCTAATTCTGTAACATAAAACTGTGGTAAGAGTATTTAACCGACATGCCCCAAAGTTGCTATAATAGCTAAGCCAGGGTCCAATATATGCCCTGATTGGAAGGGTGTCACAACTGCGCCACTGGTAAGGACAACATGTAAGTAACCCTCATATAACAGGTAACTCTAGTGAGAATAGTAGGAACCCTCATATAACAGGTTAAGCCACCTCATCTACCCTTATATAGTAGGCTACAATGTCTTAACCTATGCTGGCTATATAGTTCTGAAACGCAAGGATTGCTTCTAAGAACTATACCCTCATATAACATGTGAGTTCCCATCCTTGGTCCACTCGGTGCTAATTCCTACTCCTATCTAAATGGACACTGATCATGATTTACTGTACTGAACATGGACTGGATTTACTAAATTTCATTGACTGATAGAAATACTACTAATATCTAATAACTGGCTGAGTTTATGAGATCATGGAGATTTTTCCTGAGTTATAAGATTATCTAAAGTCTAAGAGTTCATAGCTTGACTGAGAGTATCGTGAAAACATGACATGGCTCTAGGCCCACAGCTAATATTTCGGGTACAAATACCCCCATGACTCGATAGAAGGAAACTGACATGGCATGAGTTACTTGAAGACTTGACTAACATCATAATACATACTATATTCATAGGAGCAGTTCATCAAACATGTAATAGGTACAAACTTATACATACATGAGGATTTCATGATATCATGATAGTTAAACAATATTCCTTCATCTAGGTATTTAATCAAACATAGTGCAGGCATGATACATGTAAACATCATTATTCAATTCTACTTCCATCATTCAAGGGTTTAAATCTTAGGGTTGCATAAATCTATATCTATAGTAATTAAACCCACATGAAAATTATCAACACTTATGGAGTAGGATCCAATTTCACATTTAGCAACATGAACATGAGCAACCAAATCATGGGAACATAAAGAAAATCCATAACTTGAGTTTTAGAAAAAGGATTCTTGAACTTCATGGATGAAAGGGGCCACGAATGAACACTATGCATACCTGGAATAATGTTCTTAAACTTGGAGAATTGAAACTCCCTTAATTCTTGAAGAAGATTGAATCTTGTTTTTGGAGATTAAATTTAGAGAGAAACCATAACTTTGTTTATGAAATAATAATGACCAAAGTGGTTGAAATCGTGAATAAATGGGTATATATATATGGGTGCTAAATAACCAAAATACCCTCATTAAAATGACTTGGATAAGCTGAACGTAAGGTGCGACGGTGGCCTCCGATGGTCTGTCGTACCTGCGATTGTCCGTTGGGCCATACCTTCGAACCTGGGCAGAATGTAATGCTACTGGATGTCTCCGGCGGTGGCCTCCGATGGTCCGTCGGGCCTTCGACAGTTCGTCGAGCCACACCATCGGACATGAATAGAAATTGAGTCTACTGGTTCACTACGACGGTGGCCTCCGGTGGTTTGTCGTACCTGCGATGGCCCGTCGAGCCATACCGTCGCACCTAGGCGAATTTCCTACATTCTATTTTTTGGACATAACTTTCTCATTTGACATCATATTTTGATGAAATTGGTATTGATGGAAAGCTTAAACAATTTTCCACGTGATGGAAAGTGAAAGTCATAAAAATACCATGTGTATAAAAATAAATTTATATTTCAAAGGAATTCTAACACCCTTAACATAATTTCAAGCTAAAAAACGGCACGGGTATTACAGTAAGTGATGAGGAAGGGCATGTGGAGGGGAAAGTGGTGTTTATTTTAATAAAGACATTAAAAATGACATTGGGATTGTTGATAGGGCATCTAAAATTAGTGAAGATGCCCTTTCTTTCGACCAACCTATTGTTCATACTTCTTCTCCTCCTACTGTCCAACCAACTGCTCATACTTCTCCTTCTTTTGTCCAACCAACTGCTCCTATATCTTCTCTTCCTACTGACCAACCTAATTCTCATGTCTCTTCTCCTCCTACTGACCAACCTACTGCTCATGTATCTTCTCTTATAGTTGCTGCTCCTAGTAGTTCTACTGCTGCTCCTAGTAGTTGTATTGTTGCTCCTAGTAGTTCTACTGCTGCTCTTACTAATTCTACTACTTCTCCTGGTAGTTCTACTGCTGCTTTTACTAATTCTACTGTTACTCTTAGTAGTTCTACTGCTGCTCTTACTAATTCACATATCGCACCTTCTAAATCTATTGTAGATTTAGATGTAGAATCTATTGATGGAGGTGTAGAGACTGGGAGTGATATGGATGAATATGTGGGTAGAGTGTTAAGAGGTCTTATGGAAGAAAGAAGGAAAAGAAAAAAAGAAAGAGGGGAGAGAGACTAGTAATTCCTGAATATACTAAGTTAGGAACTGGAAGAAAGGAACCAATATTGGCTATGATGAATCTGTAGGTGGTGATAGAAATAGTTTGAAGGGTGTTGACACCTAATTTTTGTCTTCCACGACTAAATTTAATCTTGAGTTTCTTCGATTTTTAATAAAACTAAAATTTCATTTCATCCTAATAAAAAAAAATTCTTTCAAAATATATTTGTACGTAATTTTGTCATTTTAAGTAGCAATTATATATTACTGTATTCAATTATACGATATTATATAATTTGATTACTTTAAATATTTATTCTATAGAATATTGCAATTCAATTAAGGATTATTTTGAAAATAAATCAAAGAATTAAAATCTTGATTTAAATATAAATTATTTTTGAAAATAATTTATTTGAAAAATGTTTATTTGATTTTATTAAATCAAGAGGCTCGAGATTAAGCAAGGTGTTAATTCATATCGAATTTTGATTTAATTTAGTCAATTTATTAAATTTGGGCCTTAATTGAAATTGACTCGATCATAAATACAATATAATTGGTCAATTGATTTTTAAAGAGGCTAAAATTTAAATGCAATTATCTAAATTTTCTATTTGGCTATTTAATAAATAACCAAAACAGTCTATCCATACCTAACTTAATTTGGGGTTATATTAAATAACCCCCCAATTAACAAAGAAACAGCCATCAGCCCAACAGCCCAAATAATGACCCGGCCCAACAATTTTTTTCTTCTTCTCGTGTGTATAACATCACCAGCGTACAACTCCAACAATGATAACCCCTCCATCAACGACAAACTACCATCAACATAAATAAACAACAAAATCAGCAACCTCCAAAAATCCAAATTCAGACCAGCGAATCCGCAACCAGACCCGTCTTCAATCTGACCCACGAACCCAGAAATCAAACCCGAATCCCACGTCAAAAACAACTCAGCTCCAAACCAACCCAACCCCCAACCCGTTTCTTTTCATCTTCGTCAATCGCCCCACGCAGATATGAAGAAGATGCCAAGAATTCTCTAGAAGCGCTTAGGTGTCTCTCTAACGGTTTGATTCCGCAAATCTCAGGTGAAAGGTACGATTACAGCTGGTCCTAATACCTTTTATGAAAATTTAAAATTATTCCCTTCCAAAAAGGTTTCAAAAGGGGGGCCTCTTGAATCATTCTCCCACAGGGGGATTAGTTAAAATTTTCCTCCAATCTGGTTCTATAGGAGGAGCTCCTTTTGAAAAAAAAAAAAAAAAAAAAAGGGCCTGAGAGTCCAAAAGAGGAAAAAGCCGTCTTGAGCAAATCAGTAAAATCTTTCCTTTTGGTTAAAAGTCTTATTTTCGTAAAAGTCGCCGATTAATTGGCATTTTCGAGTAAACGACTATGATGTTCTGTGATGGTTGTGGGTCCGACTATAGCTCGAGGTTCCGTTTTGCTGCCCCGAAAACAGGTGAACTTTCTTCTTTAGTTTTAATTTTATTTCCTCTTCTCGTCGCTTTTTAGTCGTAGTAGCATTTTTGGTAATGTTGTATGCTGGGGTTGTGTGCTATAGAAGGCCGTAGGATTTTGTTGCGATGAAGTGAAAATGGTTATATTGTTGTGATATCCCTCTGCCCGTCCTAATCGTTTTCCGTAGGATTTTGTTGCGATGAAGTGAAAATGGTTATATTGTTGTGATATCCCTCTGCCCGTCCTAATCGTTTTACTGTGACACTCAATTTCTGCTCAAGTGTGGTCTGATTGTAATCTTGTGGATGGTTTGGTTTTTTTGTTAATGGTATTCATTTGATAGTAATAAATATGCGGGTAGTCTCTGTTGAATTCATTTACATAATTGTTGTGGTTTGATTCTTGTTCTATCCACCCAAGTTTTGAAGTCATCGCAAGAACGTTTTCTTGGTGCAAAACTCATTGAATCTCTCTGTAGTTTGTTCGAATATGGTCATCTATACATTGTTAGTGTCAACTTATTCTTACGATATGATATTTTCGCTCAACCATTAAACCCACACCTTAATCCCATGTGTTTGAGCTTCGTTACGATTTGTTATTTGGGCCCTTCTCATTGAAATTCTAGTCCCCTGATTCTTCAATGGAGGCACGGTGTTGTAATACCTAAGATTTGTTATGATAGACTTCTGATAACTACAACAACAACAAACCCAGTGTATTCCCACCTAGTGGGGTCTGGGGGGTAAGATGTACGCAGTCCATACCTCTACCTCTAAAGAAGTAGAAAGGTTGTTTCCGATAGACCCCCGGCTCAAGTCACGAGACACCACACAAACTCATAGTAAAGCACAGAACTAGATTACATAACATAAATACGGCACCCATAAGTATTAGAAAACAGAGGAAAGCACACAGATTCGTAATAAAACATGGAACACGGAATCATAACAAGAATAAAACTCCCACCAAGTAATTCCCTACACTAGCAACCCAAATCGGCCCTAGTCTTCTGCCCTAATTCGCGTCCTCCAGACCTTTCTATCTAGGGTCATGTCCTCGGTGAGCTGTAACTGCTCCATGTCCCGCCTAATCACCTCACCCCAGTACTTCTTCGGCCTACCCCTACCCCGCCTAAAACCATCCAACGCTAGTCTCTCACACCTACGAACCGGGGCATCCATGCCCCTCCTCTTCACGTGTCCGAACCATCTCAATCGGGTTTCCCGCATCTTGCACTCCACTGGAGTCACACCAACCTTCTCCCGGATAGTCTCATTTCGCACTCTATCCCCTCTAGTCAGCCCGCACATCCAGCGCAACATCCGCATTTCTGCCACCTTCATTTTTTGGATGTGGGAGTTCTTAACTGGCCAACACTCCGCTCCATACAACATGGCCGGACGGACTACCACCCTGTAGAATTTGCCTTTCAGCTTGGGCGGCACCTTCTTATCACACAACACCCCCGACGCGAGCTTCCACTTCATCCATCCCGCCCCAATACGGTGCGAGACATCCTCGTCAATCTCACCGTTACTCTGGATCACGGACCCGAGATACTTGAAACTATCCCTCTTACATACCTCCTGTGATTCCAGCTTCACTACTACCTCATTCTCCCGCCTCACGTCATTAAACTTGCATTCCACATACTCTGTTTTGCTTCTGCTCACCCCTGAACCCTTTAGACTCAAGAGTTTGCCTCCACACCTCTAATTTGTCATTCACACCCCCTCGAGTCTCATCTATCAGAACTACATCATCTGCAAAAAGCATACACCAAGGCACCTCCCCTTGAATACGCCGCGTCAACACATCCATCACCAACGCAAACAAAAAGGGACTAAGAGTAGATCCCTGATGCAATCCTGTCAAGACAGTGAAATACTCTGAGTCTCCTCCCGCCGTCCTCACCTGGGTTTTCGCTCCATCATACATATCCTTAATTGCTCTGATATATGCCAGCGGTACTCCACTCACCTCCAAGCATCTCCAAAACACCTCCCTGGGGACTTTGTCGTAAGCCTTCTCCAGGTCGATAAACACCATGTGCAGGTCCTTCTTCCTTTCCCTATACTGTTCCACCAACCTCCGTACCAGGTGAATTGCCTCCGTCGTCGAGCGGCCAAGCATAAATCCAAACTGGTTTTCCAAAATAGACACTATCCGTCTCAGCCTCACCTCGACCACTCTCTCCCAAATCTTCATAGAGTGACTCAATAACTTAATCCCCCTATAGTTATTACAACTCTGGATGTCACCCTTATTCTTATAGAGAGGGATCATGGTACTCCACCTCCAAGCCTCGGGCATCTTTGCCGTCTTGAAGATTTCATTAAACAATCCAGTCAACCACCTTACACCAGCCTCTCCAACGAACTTCCAAAACTCCACCGGTATCTCGTCCGGCCCCGTCGCCCTACCCTTTCGCATCCTGCGAACAGCCTCTCTAACCTCTTCTACCTTAAAACGTCTACAATAGCTAAAATCCCGACACTCCTCTGAGTGCTCCAGTTCCCCTAACACAATAGCTCTATCCCCTTCGTCATTCAAGAGCCTATGAAAGTACGACTGCCATCTATTCTTAATGTGGCCGTCCTCCACCAACACTCTACCGTCCTCCCCCTTAATGCACCTCACCTGATCGAGGTCACGACCCTTCCTCTCCCTAGCCTTAGCGAGTCTAAACAACTTTTTCTCCCCTCCTTTTCCCTGTAACCCTGCATACAAGCTCTCAAAAGCGGCCGTCTTAGCTGCCGTGACTGCTGACTTAGCCTCCTTCCTAGCTAGCTTGTACTCTTTCCTGTTTACCCGCTTCTCTTCTTCGTCCTTACTCTCAACCAATTTAGCATACGCCCCTTTCTTGGTCCCCACTTTCTTCTCCACCTCTTCATTCCATCACCAATCCCCCCGATGATGCCCGGCCAGGCCCCTAGAAACACCCAACACCTCACTTGCATTCTCCCTGATGCACCTAGCCGCCCTATCCCACATACTATCCACGTCCCCCCTACACTCCCACACCCCCATTCCCGCCAACTTCTCCCCTATCTCCCACGCATTCACTGGCGTCAAGCCGCCCCACTTAATTCTAGGTCTACACTCCTTACTCCTCCTCTGATAACTAATATGAAAAAATATTTTTTGATTTGCTCATCTTTGTTTTGGTTGATTTCGAACTTCTTATTCACTTCCATGAATTAGTTCAAGTATTAACGCCTGCATGCTTAAGGTTTTTTACTGGTTCATTTTTTTAGAGTTTCCAAAGATGCTTGATAAGGGTTGTAATTGCGATTGGAATAAGTATTGCTAATGATTCGTGTTTGTCTTGAGTCTTAGGGTTGAAAGAAAATTGTAAAATCTTGGATTAAATTATTTTCATCACCTTTGCTAACTAACTAAACAACCAACCAACCTTGTGGTTCGACGTAAATTATTTGTGACATCATTTTTGCTTATAAAACAAGTCTAACGGTTTGTTATATATTAAATCCAAGAATACACGATGGACCCTCTCACCAAAAACGTATAGTATTTCATCATTATTATTCGACGTGTTCAATATTGACTCTCTTTCACACATGCTTGATGTAGATTATGTAATAGTGTTGATAGACCATCTTGTTATCTATAAACTACATTGCGCAAAGAATTAATTGTCAAATTCGTGTTTAATAAAACAATATTTGTTCTCTTTCTCATGGAGGCGGATGGGTTAATCCCACTAGTAGCTCAGACTGTTATTGTGAGATGGTAGTAGTATTACCATGGTTGAACCGCGCACACACGCACATCCATTTACAAAAGTCAAGAACAATGTTTCTTGATTTTGCTGTTTGGTTTTGCAACTTTTTCCAGGAAGTCGATCTTTAAGTCCCTCATAGTAATAGGCACGTGATTCATATTTTTCTTGTGGTTACATCATATTTAAACCTTTATCTTCAAAATTTGAAGATCAAAAGATGAACCTTACCTGTCAATATTCTCTGCTATGAGTGATCAGACTATGTCTTCCTACGTGTTTAGTCTCTTGACTAAAGATAGACTCACCTACAGTCATCACATTCACATTACACCTACTAGCAGTTGTATAATTTCACAGAATGTGTGAACCATAATCCAAACTCATCCATTAAACACAAATGTGGAGAACTTTTGGTTGATAATGCACTAACAAATCAATATACTGCAAGGAGTTTAGTATACAAATCTTGGCACTACCATAAAATTGTGGAAAAGGACGGCACTCTCAAACAATCTCACCTTATGCGAACTGTAGTTGTATCCTTGATTTTACTGCGTGAAATTGTATTCCATAATATACTTGCAAATTTTGGGCTAATATTTGGTTATTGCTAATCCTATATTTTTTTTTCTTTACATGTGATAATCCGTTTGGGATTCAAACGGATTTCTTTCCTTATGCATTCCTGTAATGGGCCAATAAGGCCCATTCTTCGTGAAGGTTAAATTTGAATCCAAAGGGCGGATACACGACATACGAATACAAGACGATGGAAGACGAAGAAAGATGAATCAAATCCCATTTGATGAAAAATTTTATTATTTCTTTATTTATTTTTTTACTTATTTATTTATCCATTTATCTATTTATTCATTCATTTTAGGCCTCGAAGCCGAAGTTGTAAATTTAATACAGGTGAAGCCGAATATGGGTCGAAAGGTCCGAAAAAATAGTTTAAGACAGGTTATGGGCCAAAGCCCAATATCTAGATTAGGACAAGTGAAATTGGGCCAGAAGCTCAATCAGACAAGATGATGGATTTGGGCTTAAGAGCCCAAATTGAATAAAGTGACTAAAATAGGTCAATAAGTTACCAAAATAGGTTAAATGTAATAATTTATTATATTTTATAATTTTTTTAACGGTTTGATAGTGGATGTGTACAGTAAAAAAGTTTTAGTAAAATGTAATAATAATTTATTACGTTTTACAAAAACTTTTTATAAAACGTAGTAATTTATTATGGTTTACAAATTTTTTTTGTAAAACGTAATAATTTATTAAGTTTACATAATTTGACATAAATAAATGTGATAGTATATTGAGTTTTTAAAAAAAAATTATAAATTGAAATTTTATAACTTTTTTAACTTTTATAAGTTAGAACTTTTTATTACAGTTTACAAATTGTAACTTTTTATTATGTTTCTTACCAAAAAATTTTTTTTAAAAAAGTTATTGCTTCGTTTTGTCAAGTACCACCTAGCTCATTCTTTTTTACTTTTCCTTTCATAAAATCCTATTAAGAAGTTACTTTTTAATAAATAAAAAAATAAAAAATAGCAATTATAAATTTATTTTATTAATACGTAATAAAAAATGACATTATTTTTTAAATTTGGTCAGATGAATGTATAATTGTTGATGTCACATCTCATACAAATTGACCTAATGATTAAAAATGTGTAGTTAAATATTATATTTTAGAAAATATATTATACTTTTAATTAGAGGGGCACACTCTCATGTAAAGTTAAAATTTAGGTAGAAAAGCATATATTTTCTGTTCTCCAATCAAACACTATAAAATATTTTTTGAAAAATATTTTTCACTCATCAATCAAACGTAAGAAAATAAGTGAAACAACAACTTATTTTTCATGAAAAATATTTTCCATCATACCATACACTCTAAAAGTGTGAAGGCTCTTAGAAAAGTAATTTAAACGTTTTGTCCTTCATTAAAAGATCTTTTTTAGACAAAGCTGTCTATTTACTATTTTCTTTAATTTATTATTTAATTATTTTTATCATATTAATTAGTCTCATAAAATATATCGGACTCCTAAAATATATTGAAGAAGAATTAATTAATATTTTTCTTTGTAATGATCAATTAGAAAAATACTCTTAAAATAGGATAAAAAATACTCCTAAATAGAAGTCTATTAAAGAAATATTTTTATAAATATTGAAATGCAAGTTAAACTAGAGAAGAAACTGGTTTACTTATTGTGAAAATTATGATTAATGCTCATCTAACTTGATTCGGTTGCATGTCTAGATTGACGGATATTTAATTTTCTAACCCTTAACTTCTTCACTATTTTTGTCAGCATAATAGAATTCAATATATATATATATATATATATATATATTGTTTTCATTCATGTCATTCTTTAGTGTCAAAACTTTTGCTCGGACAAGAATTATTTTCATCAAAATTGAAGCTTTGTGATTATTATTGCATTATGTTGTTGTAGTTTATAGGTCATAGTTAAATTTACAGGTAGTAAATGAATGACGGTCAGCTTTAAAGTTTTTTTTTAGGTAAAGGTTAGATTTAATTATTTGTAATATAACTAATCCAACATAATCAATTTCAGCATAACTTGTTTCCAACAGAGCTGCCCTTAAAGTTTAATTTTTTGCTTTCGGTTGTATCAATCTCTTTTGAGGTTGCAACAGTAATTGTTGATGTATTAAATTCTTCAAACTGTAAAATCACTCACTTATTAGTGAAACACCTAGGCATCGTTTGGTTGAGAAACAAGTTATGCCGAGATAAATGATGTTGGGATTTATGTTATATTGAGATTAATTATTCTGAATTAGCTATTCTGGTATTATTTTTTAGTAGTTATTTAGTGTGAGGTACCAAAAATAATATGCATTGAATTCTTTTTAAGAATAAATAATTTAATTACAAAAATACTCTTCACTTTATTTAATTTAGTTATTTTCTTTCGTATTAAATCATACAAAGGAAGTTGAAACTAGTTTTTTTAAAAAAAAAATAAAAACTTTAGTAGTTTCTTTTTTCTAAAAATACATTTTAAAAATTTGTATTAATTTTAAGCCTATGTATAACTTATATTTGTATTAATTATGTATAACAAAATTGACTATATTATGGATGTAATGCATTCATCAGTATTATTAAAGATACAATTATTCCTCAAATTTTCTTTCATATACTTTTTAATATATATATGGAGGGTATTTTCATAAATTAAATATTTTTTATGATTTTTTGTAAAAATGCTCTTTTATATATGGAGGGTATTGTTTAAGATTGTAATACAATGAATTTAATGCTTCCACTAGCATGATTTAATTAATATTATTATTAATGTATTAAACCAAAATTTCACAAGAATAACTAATGCGAGCATAGCCATGCGCGATTACATGTAGGGGTACGCACCGATGTTTGGTTCGATTTTGTGTGTTATTGGTTCGGCTTATCGATTTTTAGTTTTTAAATATGCAAAATCAATAACCAATCAATTAGATTATTTTTTATCGATTTTTGGTCCTTAATGGTTCCATTTTTAGTTTAACCAATAAGAAAATACTCACAAAATAGAAATAGTAACAACTAACATAAAAAAAATGAAATCTTAGTTGCCGCCAAAATCATACACAATGCATTTGTAAGTAATAAATTTTATTAAATTTAAATCCGTACAAAATTTAGATTATATTAAATTCAAAATATATTACTCTCAAATAAATATTGTGGATTAACATAATTGGATTAATTATTTAAATCCAAACATAAATGGATTTAATTAAAATCTAATTTTTATTGGGCTAGCCCACTGATTTAGGCTACAAAATAAGGAGCCCACTTAGCTAAGACCAAGATATTATCATATTCTAGAGTCCCAAATAAGCGTCACGTATCAAATGACGTGGCATGCCAAGTCAAGGGAAGAAGTCAATAGGACTGTGCCACATGTCAAAATGATGTAGCAGGACCAGTGAAATCAAAGCCCATAAAAGGTGCCACATCACTTAAATCTAATTGGTCAAAGGAAGTCCATATTCATCATGACTCTTCCTTTCCTACAACTATAAATAGGGGTCTCATAATTCAGGAAAAGACCCCTTGAACACTAACAAGTAGCAAGAGAAAGTTCGTGGATCAAACGCCGTAATTTCTCTAAAAAGCTCAAGCATTCAAATCAAGTTCATCAAGATTCAAGATCTAGACCGCCATATTCAAGAACAAGCTCAAAAGCCCTTGAATTCAAGCACAAGTCAAGATCAAGCCCCTTAAACCCACAAATCAAATTCAAATTCAAGATCAAATTTCAAGCCCTTGAATTTATATTTGAAAAGGCGAATCAGAGGATTCATAGAGATTGTAACACTCGCATTGAAATCAATAAATTGATTGTTGCAATATATTTTCTTGTCTCGAATTATTATTTATTTTTTCAGTCTCAAAAATTTTATTGTTCAACAAATTCTGGCACACTCAGTGGGACAATCTCTACCTCTCATCTCAACTTTTCCAACTTCAAAGTTCAACAACAAAGAAATGACTTCCAAGAAGGTCAACTCTCAATCAACTACTTCCAAGGCTGCTGATTTAAAGTTCTCTGATGAAGTAGAAAGCATCTTTGGTGTTACTTTTGGAAGCTTAGAAGCTGTCACGAGGAGCAAGGTAGGCTTGCTAAGACAACAAACACATCCAGTGTCGTCCATGCCAACTCTAATTTTTGGATCTTCAACCCCAAAAGGAACGAAGTCTAATGCAAGTCATTCGGAAGGAGGAAGAAATGTGGCAGAATTGCTTAAGAAGACTCTAGCTCTACTTGAGCATTTCGATTTCAAATACTCTGGCACAAAGAGCGATGATCATTCAAGCAACTCATCGTCTCCTACTATACCGCATAAGTTGAGCACTTCAAAGATTAACTTGTGCGATAATCCACGCTACTCTCCAACATCTCCAGTGATCATGCAAGCAATGGTGACTGATGCCTCATCTATGGAGGAGCAACTTGTGAATCTGACAAAGGCAATTGAGAGCCTGACCAAATATGTTCAGAACCAAGATGCTCAAACTAATAAGATAGTGGATAGAGTGGATGTCCTGATAGACAGAAAATCTAGCCATGCACCGGGAAAAGCTCCAAAGGATCACGAGACAGAAAATCCTGTGAAACAAACACCACGACTAAAGAGGTGCAAGTTTCTTCTGAGGAAACTATCCCGATTGAGCAATTGAAGGGACCCTCAAAGACAAATATGATGTTATCACCAAGTCTTTCTTACGTATGCCAAACCCTACACTGTGAGAATAGATAGCCTCAAAATGTCTTCCGGCAATCAACCCCTCAAATTTCAATAATTTGAGGGCAAAGGGAACCCAAAACAACATGTCACACACTTTGTTGAGATATGTAACAATGCTGGAACTTACGGTGACAATCTTGTCAAATAGTTTATTCGTTCCTTAAAGGGAAACGCCTTTAATTGGTACACGGACCTTAAGCTTAATTCCATTGATAGTTGGGAGCAATTGGAGCACGAGTTCCTAAATCGCTTTTATAGCACAAGGCGTACAGTGAACATGGTAGAGATCACAAATACTCAGAAAAGAAAGGATGAACCAGTCATTGACTTTATCAATTAGTGGAGAAATGCTAGCCTAAATTGCAAAGATAGGCTCAACGAAGCTTCTGCAATAGAGATGTGCGTCCAAGGAATGCACTTGGAGTTTCTCTACATCTTGCAAGGCATTGAGCCTAAATTCTTTGAAGAGCTAGATACCCGTGCTCACGATATGGAGTTGAGCATGTCTTCTGCTGGAAAGGGATCAACGCCTATCCATGACCCTCGAAGAGGAAAGGATAAGCAGGAACCCAAAAGATGGGGAAAGTTTATCCCCAAAAATGATAACAAGGAGTCCATGAATGTTGATGTGTCTCCTGTGAAAGTCACCACAAAGGAGAGTAAGAAGTAAAGTGTGAAGACGACTTCTGGATGACGTCCAAATCAGAAAACTTTGAAGGAGATTCAAGAAAAGAAATATCCCTTCCTTGATTCTGATGTTGCTGAGATTTTTTATGATCTCCTTGAGCATAAGCTCATTGAACTCCCAGAGATGAAGCGTCCCAACGAAGCTGGAAGGATCAATGACCCTAATTATTGCAAATATCATAGGATCATAAGTCACCCTCTGGAAAAATGCTTTGTCTTTAAAGATAAAGTCATGCAACTGGCAAAAGAGAAGAAGATCTTCTTCGATGATGAGACGGACAGTTCTCATCAAATCTATATCACTTTTGGCTAGCTTGACCCAATCCAAATATGTGTCGAAGAGCATAATGAAAAGATATTAGAGCCTGACAGGTATTCAGTTAACAAAGGCGATGATGAAGGTTGAACTCTGGTGACCAGGCGCAGATACAAAACGATGAGTCTATGAAAGGAGTTGTCGGAACATCCAACCAGAAGGAAAATGGTGAAGAAACCAAGAAAACAGAAGTTGGTTGAACTTTCAAAGAAGACAAGGGTGACATAGCTTCACCACCAAAAACCTCGGTGTCCGGTGACTTTAGAGAAATTCTTATCAAGTTGGTTCCGTGGAAAGACTGCCCAATTCAACCTTGAGGCATCTTGTTTTAATACTACGAAAGAGGGGGTAAAGGGTGAAAACCCACCCGTGGAGGTTCCTCCATCTTCTAAAAAACCTATGGAACCACTTAGCCAAGAGACACATTTATGTGATACAAAAAATCACATTCAAAAATAACGATCTTCTACTTGGGGAAGCCCTACACAACCGTCCTTTATACATGGTGGATCAAATTCTGGTAAAGAAGATCAATAGAATCTTGATAGATGAGGGATCCAGAGTCAACATCCTGCCTATCTGCACGATGAAGAAACTTGGCATCTCTACTGATGAACTGGACGAAAGCTATATAATGATCCAAGGATTCAACCAAGGGGGCCAGAGGGCCATGGGATCTATCAAGTTGGAGATTCGTATGGATGATTTTTGATCAAATGCATTGATGCATTTGATTGATGCCAAAACTTCATACAATATATTTCTTGGTAGGCCTTAAGTGCATGGGAATAAAATTGTCTCGTCCTCTTACTATCAATGCTTGAAGTACCTCGAAGGTGGAGTGGAAAGAAAGATAATAGCTGATGACAAGCCATTCACTGAAGCTGAGTCACATTTTGCCGATACAAAATTCTACTTGAAGAATTATGTTGTAAATAAGAAAAGGGTTGAAGATGTCACCAAGATTAGGTGTGAATGTGATGATCTTGAATCTAAGAAGGCCGTAGTGACTATCGAAAAAGTCACCACCAAGAAGCCTCTCTTCACTTCAAATAAATAAAGCATTGCACCTATGAAAAAGAAGGCAACTCTCGTTCTTTGATACGTACCAAAGGTCAAGAAAGAGGAAGATCACCCATCTGATGCCTAAGATAATGTGCTAAAGGGGATAACTTTACCTATCAGGAATATTAACGCAATAAATCCATCCTCAAAGCTACTTGGAGAGTCTGTGGCTCAAAATTCGCCACAAGATAGGACACTCCCTACGAAATGTACAAAAGAGGGATTCGATCCAAATGCATACAAGCTATTTGTAAAGGCTTGTTATAATCCTAATGAGCCATCAAGGTTGGGAAAACTTCTGTTGAAAGGTACAACCAGGTAGGCACGTGAAGGCCTAGGATACACGCAGCCACCTCTAATTTGCATCTCCATAAGAAGGGCGATTAGTAACTACATCACCGTAGAAGAAGAGTCTACTGCATTCAACAAAAGGCCTTCTGTCTTTGACCTACTTGGAGAATCAACTGCTGGAAATTCAGCGTTCAAAAGGTTAGGACCTCTAAATAAGAAGAAAAGTAACAAGCGTCGAAGAAGTCATCAAAATATGATGATGCAATCCCCGCTTAAGATCCAGAAGGATTTTTAAAGTTTGATACCTTCTAGAATGAGGCGACAGATGGAACTAGTAGTTTCATGTAACGAGGTGCTAAAACAAAAGGCTCGTACTGTGGTTTATACCAAGCAATACAAGGAATATGAAGAGAGTTTTGGCTTCTCATATCATGTTACGACCTAGAATGAGAAAGATGTCTCATCTCAAATAAAGGTTGATAAAAAGATTGAAGATGTTTTCTGGTGTTATCATATACCTGTCAATGACGATGATCCTCAAGAGATGGAAGATGCTGGAGATGCTCCATCGCAACTTGAAGAAGGAGTAAAGTCCACAATAGATCCCTTGAAGAAAGTTAATCTTGGAACCGATGAAGACCCAAGACCAACTTACCTGAGTGCATTTCTAGAAGTGGGGGAGGAAATCCCTTATATGGACATACTCAAAGAATATATGGATGTCTTCACTTGGATCTATAAGGAAGTGCCTAGCTTAGATCCAAAAGTAGCAGTCCATTAGTTGGCGGTCAAGAATGGTGCTCGTCCTGTTAAGCAAGCCCAAAGGCACTTTAGGCCAGAGTTGGTTCCATTGATTGAAAATGAAGCTAACAAACTCATTGAAGCTGGCTTTATTCGTGAAGTTAAATATCCCAAGTGAATTTCAAGTATTGTTCCAGTACGAAAGAAGAATAGCTAAATTCAAGTTTGTGTCGACTTTTGAGATCTCAACAGTGCATGCCCTAAGGATGATTTTCTAATACCCATACCAGAGTTGATGATTGATGCCACTACTGGTTATGAGGCAATGTACTTCATGGATGGTTCATCCGGCTACAACCAAATTCGTATGGGGCCAAAAGATGAAGAGATCACTGTATTTTGCATGTCCAAAGGTATTTATTGCTACAAGGTGATGCCTTTTGGTTTGAAGAACGCTGACACCACTTATAAAAGGGCTATGAAAAACATCTTTGATGGACTACTCCATAAAAATGTTGAATGCTACGTGGATAAGCTAGTGGTAAAGTTAAGAAAGAGAGGTGACTACTTAAAAGACCTAAGAATGGTGCTCGAGTTACTTCAAAGATATCAACTTAGGATGAATCCATTGAAGTGTGCCTTTGGAGTTACTTCCCGAAAAGTTTATTGGTTTCATTGTGTGACATCAATGAGTTAAAATTGATCAAGCCAAGGTCGATGCAATTTTGAAGATGCCCGAGCCTCGAAATATTCATGAGTTAAAATGCCTTCAAGGAAGGCTAGCATATTTAAGGAGGTTCATCTCAAACTTGGCCGAAAAATGTCAACCATTTAGTCATCTCATGAAGAAGGACACTCCCTTCGAATGAAACTAAGCTTATAGTAATGCCTTTGAGAGTATCAAATCATATTTAATGAAGCCACCAGTTCTTGCGGCACCCATACCCGGGAACTACTGATACTCTATATCGAGGCATAAGAAAGGTTAGTCAAAGCACAATTGGCTCAAGAAAATAATGAAGGCAAATAAAATGCTCTTTACTATCTAAGCAAAATGATGACACCAAATGAGCTGAAGTATTCTCTGATTGAAAAGTTATGTCTGGCATTGGCTTTCTTTATCCAAAAGATGAAACACTACCTTCAAGCTCATGTTGTTCGTCTTGTGTCCAGGGAAAATCCTATTAAGTTTGTGATGTCGAAACCAGTCCTCAGTGACCAACTTGCAAGGTGATACCTCTAATTTCAGTAGTTTGAGATCGTGTACATCCCCCAAAAGGACGTAAAGGGACAAGCATTGGCTGATTTCTTAGCAGACCACCCAATACTTAATGATTGGGAACTGAGCAATGAACTTCCTGATGAAGATGCAATGGTTACTAAAGCTAGACCCCCATGGAAGATGTACTTTGATGGTACTGCACATCGAGATGGAGTTGGTACCGGTGTGGTGTTCATCACTCCACAAGAAGAGGTCATCCCAGATTCATTTACCTAACAAACCATTACTCTAATAATATTGTTAAATATCAAGAATTAATACTTGGACTTGAGATGGAAGTTGACATGAAACAGCTTTAATTACAAGTCTTTGGTGACTCCCAATTGGTAATCAAGTAGCTTTTGGGGAGCAATGAAATTAAAAAGCCTGAGCTACAGACATATCACGATTATACATAAAATTTGGTGGGGTGGCTTGGAGAAATAACTCTCCAGCATGTGCAGAGGAAAGAAAATAAGCAAGACAATGCCCTAGCTGTTTTGGCCTCAACCCTGACTCTTCCAAATCAGACGCGAGTTACTATCCGCCAAGAATGGGTAGTACCTCCATCAAATAAGAATATAGAAAATAAGGTTGAATACCTCGTCACCATGTCTAAAGCTATAAGTAAAGATTGGCGACAACCTATCATTGACTACTTGTGTTATGGAATACTTCCAGAAGATCCAAGGAGAAGGACTGACATTCGTCGTTGTACACCTCACTTTCTTTAATACAAAGAAACATTGTATCGAAGATCATTTGAAGTACTATTACTGTGTTTGGGAGAGGAAGAAGTAATTCAAGTCTTGCAAGAAGCGCACTCGGGAGTTTGTGGATCGCATCAGTCTAAACTGAAGCTCCATTTTCAGATTAAAATGATAGAATACTATTGGCCAATAATGGTGAAAGATTTCTTAGACTATGCTAGAAGATGCAAAGCTTGTCAATTCAATGCAAATATCTTTGATCAACCTCCTGAAGTAGTACACCTAACTATAGCATCTTGGCCATTCAATGCTTGGGGAATGGATGTTGTTGGTCCACTACCAAAATCTTCTGGTGGACACTTATACATCTTGGCCGCAACAGATTACTTCTCAACATGGGCCAAAGTTATTGCTCTCAAAGAAGTAAAGAAGGAGAATGTTGCGAATTTTATTTGAGTGAATATCATCTACCTCTTTTGAATCCCTAAATATATAATAACCGACAATGGCAAGCCGTTTGATAACAAGATGATGAATAAGATTTGTGATATCTTTGGCTTCAAGCAGCGCAAGTCTTCTATGTATCATGTTGCCGCCTATGGTTTATCCAAAGCATTCAATAAGACTTTATGCAACTTGTTGAAGAAAGTCATCTTTAAGTCCAAGCGAGACTGGCATGAACGAATGGAAGAAGCTTTATGGGCATATAGAATGACTTACCGCACATCAACGCAAGCAACCCCATACTCATTTGCTTTTGGATTTAAAGCAGTTCTGCCACTTGAGCGTCAAATACCTTCTTTGCGATTGGCTATTCAAGAAGGGATCATCGATGAAGAAAATGCTAAGTTGCATCTTGCAGAGTTAGAAGCTTTTGATGAGAAGAGGCTAGAGGCCCAATAAAATCTTGAATGTTATCAAACCTAGCTATTTGGTTCTTTCACTAAAAGGGTTCGTTTGAGGTGTTTCCAAGTTGGAGATCAAGTCCTTGCAGTAAGAAAACCCATTATTACTTCTCGTATGTCTGTGGGGAAATTTACCCCAAAGTGGGATGGACCATATGTTGTACAAGAGGCATATTCAAATGGTGCTTACAAGCTTGTCGATGCAGATGGAGTGAAAATTGGTCCTATCAATGCCAAGTTCTTGAAGAAGTACTATCCTTGAAAGAAGATGACACTCCTTAAGGCACAAGTATATATTACATGTCTACTCCTGGCCCGCAAGAGTATAAACTGTGTACGGCTCAAAAAAATCAAATAAATATCCGCTAGGTTGAAAACCTCAAAACATGCGACCTAGGCAAAACTTAGGACACAAAAAAAAACACTCACCCAAAACTAAGTTGTGACTTGATCCACTTTACTGAGGTACGTGGGCGCTTGGAACTTCATTCTGAGTTCAGTTACATAAGTGTCAAAAATATACATGTCCCAACTTGATCCGTCGTATGAAAGTCAAGTCTGCATACATCTAAATTAAGTTTTAGAATTATGTCCAATACTTGTGGCTCAAAGGGGGCAACCCATCGAAAGAAAAGGAAGCTCTTTCAATAGGATTTGGAATACCCAAAGCCTACAGTTGAGGCATAGATCTACCACACGTGAATTTATCAATTATAAAGTCAAAAGCTTTAATTCTTAAGGCTTTCAAATTGAAGTTGCAAGTCCAACTAGGTTGTGATAAAAAGACGTAAAGCCAAGGAGCAACAAGTTTAGGAGAGAAAAACCAGAGTTTAATATGACAACATCAATGTATCAAAATAAGCAAACAATTCTTGAGGTTGGGATTCAAAGGAAATATTAAAATAAAGGTGCAATATAAATAAAAAGAGTTTCCATTATAATTAATAGATTCGACTACTCAATAAAAAGCGTAAAATAAAGAAACAAGAAGGTTTGAAGGAAGACATATCCTAAGGCTAATCTAAGTATAGCTTATAATTGACTAAATATTGTAAAGCATCCTCTAAGACTGGCTTCTTCTTCTCCATGGCCTTTGCGGCTTTTGTTGTTGCAAGGGAGACATCAGAACACTTGGAAAACTCTTCTTCAGCAGCTGAAACTTTGGATTCCATCTCTGCAGCTTCTTGTTTGGCAGCATCTCAGCGATCTTTTAATTTCTTCACCTTTTTTCTTGCCTTCTTAAGAGATTTACAAATGGCAGAAACTTCCTCAGATTTCTCATTCCTCTCCCTCGATACAAGTTCAAGATATTCTTTTCCTTTTAAATATGGCTCTGACTCTTTAATCGTGGTGGTTTTATCAACAAGGGCAGATCATGCTTTGTCATAGGAAGTCGACATCCCAAGGAAAAACCTCGATAAATCCTGTAAAAGGGAAATATCTGCCCCCATTCCACTCATGTCATTGAGTATGATTTCGACGTCATCTTGGATAGAAAAAGCATGATTCGGAGTAAGGCCTACAAGTTTGGTACGGATACTAGCCCAAAGCCTTCATGATAAATTCCTTTTTGAGCTATGAAATGACCTTCTTGCCATCAAAAATAGACATGGTTACTACTGGTTGCCGGGAAAAGTTTGACTCCACATTTGCTTTGACTTTATCTCAAGAGTTAGATAAGTGACCTCTTTGGATGACAAAAGTAACTCTCATGAGTCTGGACTAACTACAGACTCGTTACTATCTTGTGGCTTACTTTAGTGAGGATCTTCCAAAATTTGGACATTTTCTGGTTACATATACAAAGGAAAACGATTATATGAGGGGTATATAAAGGCAATGCATATACTATAAAATAGTAGAAGAGTTAAGTCATTACTTTCTCAATGGCTGGCGGAGTCTTCGATGAACTAGCAAGAATCTCCACATGGGCGTTAGAATCACCTTGATTTGCCAAGGGTGGTTTTACCTTCTTCCAACAACCATCTCCATGACTACTATCGCTCTCATCTTGAGATGGTCATTTGTTGAGAGCCTATTGAGTCCGGACAGGTGGCTCCTCTTTCTGAGGTTCTGCATGTAGGGGTCCCTTGACTTTATACGACATTACTATCGTAGATTTTAAAAACAGGAGGCTTATCCATAGTTGGGACCTCCTTACTATGTTCTTGAGGAATGTCGATAATAGGACCTACGGCGTTCACCAAACATTGCAAGTTAACTTCGAGAAAGTTCCCATGAACTTTGTCCTACTAAGATTTATACGACGTGGATAAATATTTTTGCACATTGGGTGTGACTTTAGGAAAAGTCGCTTTCGACATAGAGCCATGCAATACACAAATGTGATAAAATTTGAGTTATTCATCTAGTGAAGCACTGAATATCATCTTTTAAGATTCCGAGAAGGCCTTGATAAAACTCAAACTGACGGCTAAACCGATATAGACTGTATGGCTTAAGTATGAATGAACCTCCATATCTGAAAGAAAGTAAGTTAAAATGAAGGCTCATGAAGTAGCTAACCTCTGACTCGTCATTCTTATCATCATCCACGAAATGAAAAGGAGAAACCTTGCTTAGCATAGTGGAAGCCCAAGTAATACTGTCCCCTTGATGGATACGTTTTCTGGCAAGCTCTCCGTCATAATACCTTGCCCCGGCTTCTCCGAAATATGTTGTCATCAATGGAATAAATGGTCCATTAGAAAGTGGAAATGTGTCTTAAAATAGTAAACAAGCCAACCATATACATAATGGATAGGAAAGGATACTCTGAGCTGCTCAAGTTGTGAAGATTTATAGACTCTGTTGAGTCTATTATAAATAATCGATAGGACTGAAACAGCAAGACTGAAAATTTATTTATCTGCCATCATAGCTGCAACTCTAAAAGTTCTCGAATGAATGAAAGATCCATACCTAGAGGTAAATACAAAGGTGCACAACCAACATGATAGAAACATTGCCAAATATATGTCGGTCCTATGTTCATATTTCACTCCAAATTTAGAAAATGTGGCATCATCCGCGCTTGACCACTTTACTGTTTTTGGAATAGTCTCGGTTAGGTTATGGGTTGACTTCAAGTGAGCAGATTTTTTCTCCTTCCTCAGTGGAGCTGACTCGTATCTTAATACCCTTTTGCACCAAAACGTTATCCACTTTCTTAGAGGAACCCTTGGATTAGAAGCCTCTCCTTCTTGAAGATGTTGGAAAGCCACAAACAAGAACTCACAAGAACGAGGGATAAATCTCTCATTCTTTTCATTAATACCAGTAAGCTCCTTCGCTGCAGGCACTACTTTTTCATAAGGAAGACCTCCGATGAGCAAACCTTCAATTTTGTATAAGTCCCAAAGGGATATGAATAACTCTCAAACTGAAGTAAGCAATGTGTTGGTAGATGGGCACCAAGCCTCAAAGAATGTTTGTAATATGTTTGAATTTTGATCATTGGTAAACAGTATCATATATTTTTGTTGGCTTCAAGGTTTGTGCATTTCCAACCAATATGCCCTCAACCCATTCCCAATATCCTTGGGTATGACGATATTCACCAATTATCTCCATGGTGCTCCCCCAACGTATTTCTCTTTTGAGTACCCGACTTCCTAAGCAAGAGAGGATGCTCGCAATGTTCAATTGACGTTGGTTGGTAGTCCAAAGAAGTCATACTTTAACGGATCGATTAGCACCAATATCATGTTCTGAAGTCCAATCTAACATATAGAGAGAATTTTGCAAGGGTGGCCACGGATCTGGATACCTACCTACTATTGGGAGTTTCAGTCAATAGCCTAGTTAAAACAGTACCATCATTGGTCTCAATTAGGAGATACTTGCTTTTAGAAGATGAAGATGTGTAGTCTCTAAAATGAACTATCTCTGCAAGCTGCATAAACAAAAGAATCTTGATCAAACACAAAGTCAAGATTTGAAAAAAAAATATCAATAAAGAAAAAAGCCAAAGAATAAAAAAGTTCTTCATGTGTTTGGCTCTAGTGAAATATAGTCATGTATATTTGAAGCCGAATTTGTCAGGTCTTAAGGTAACAGAGGCGAAGTTAGAGTCTCGCGCCTTCAGCTGAACATTGAAAAGGGTTCATACTTAGAGAAGATCATCGCATAAATAAATCGGTGAAAGGGTCCATACTTAAAGAAAACCATTGCACCATCTTCAAGTAAGATTGTTCGGACTTAAGGTGACGGAGGAGAAGTTAAACTCTCGCAACTTAAGCCGATGTCCATAGGCTTCAAGTAAAATTGTTCGGACTTAAAGTGACGGAGGTGAAGTTAAACTCTCGCACCTTGAATCGATGTCCACCATCTTCAAATAAAATCTTTTGGATTTAAAGTGACGGAGGCGAAGTTAAACTCTCGCACCTTAAGCCGATGTCCACCGTCTTCAAGTAAAATTGTTCGGACTTAAAGTTACAAAAGTATAGTTAAACTCTCGCACCTTAAGCAGGCCAATTATTGCATATCGCTAGTTGTTTCAACCCTAGAAAAAAAAGGGAAAAAACAAATTACCTCGCGAACTCGAATCTATTGCCAAGTGACCTCTCAAATTTATAGTGAAATAACGAGGGACATGGGTATCTATAGGTGTTAAAAGGATGGGAATGAGTGTTAGTGTAGGAAAGACAATCATCCTTACACTATAATTGAGTATCCTAATTTTAGTAAATCTAGATAAGTATGCACGTACAACAATGCGTATAGCAAAATAAAATGTAGATGTAACAGTAAGGGAGTATCCCATTTAATTGGATCAGTTGATAAAAACGATTGCAAATGTATGTTTTATACAATCGTGAAAATAACATATTACTGGATGTTCATATTAGTAGTGAATGTAATCTATTTACATTGATGGAGATAATATTTATAGATTGTGACCCATTGACATCCAAAATTCTGAATTCTCCAAAGTACATGTTTCTCAAATTATCCTTTGTCAGATACGGAAGAGCTGGAGCAGCCAGGGTCCCTGAAAAAAAGAATTCAAGACAAAAATGTTGTAACAATCGAAACCATTAAATAAATTTCAAATTATACCCATGAAATAGGTCATCTATTTGTTTGCCAAGGCAGGTGAAGTGATTTCACTTAAATCTTGAAAAGCAAACAAAAAGAACAAATGCTGAAATGTTGTGCTGAGTTGCAATACATGCAGAGAAAGAGCAAGAGAATATTTTAAATTCCTCTACAAATAGGGTAGGGATATATGTGTAGAGTACTGCTTGTAGGCATTATGAAGAGCCGGATCAGCTCATCCGCAAGTTCTTTTTTCAGTTATATAATGGAGTAAATTTTTACCCTGATTTTGTTTATTAAATTTTTACCCTGATTTTGTTTATTCTTTAAGGATCTCATTTCAAAACTTAAGACTCCGTTTCTTGAGATGTAATTTTTGGCAATGATAAAATGACGGAGCACTCATTTGTAAAGCAGAACTATTAAACATGACAAATTCAACTATATAAGGATCTCCATTTTTTGAAACTAAGTTTGAAGTTAATATATTTTTGTTTGCATAGAATTTTACACCCATGAAAAAAGTTGAGAAGCAGGACTCACCTTTTTGGGGACAGTATCATCCATGTTAACAAAATATTGCCTGAAATAAAAACTGAAAGTTCAGAACTTGTTATGGCTGAAATGCACAAATAATGAACTAAAGAAACTGTCATGTTAGCTTGAAGCATAACGAAATATGACAAGTAATAAGTAAGCATATTATGCCAAAACGAGTATACTTACTTTACTCCGCCTACCCAGATCTTTAAACCGTCCACCTGCCTCAATAATGTTATCTCCAGCATCCTAAATACCGACAAAATAAGCCAAAAAGCAAGATTCTTGGCACACTCCATTACTCATAACCAAGTAAAACTGATAAAAAAAATACTACCCGAGCAGAAATCAAAGTATGAAACAGTAACAACAAACACTATAAACAACAGATGAAATCAAAATTCTTGGCACACCCAATACATATATCCAAATAAAACTTATAAATAAACAAACAAACTTTTACATTAGCTTAGCAGAAATAAGGATTTTTGGCACATCCCATTACACATACCCAAATAAAACTGATAAAAGACTAATCTTTTTATGCTCCATGTGCTGATATCAAGATTCTTGGCATATTCCAATACTTATAACCCAAACAAACTATTAAAGAAACAAGCCTTTACACTACTTGAGCAGAAGTAAAGATTCTTGGCACAACCGGACCCCATTACTCCTAACCCAATAAAACTATTAAATAAACAAGTTATTACACTACCTGGGCAGAAATCAAGATTTTTGGCACACCCCATTACACTACCTTAGCATTAATCAAAATTCTTGGCACACCCCATTACTCTTAACCCAATGAAACTATCAAAGAAATAAGTTTTCACACTACAGCAGAAATCAAGATTCTTGGCACAGCTAGACATATGACATAACTTCGTTAGTATTCTAATCTCTTTGGTATTTAAGAAAAATGAAATTGCACCAGATATTTGTTAATCAAGATATGGAGCACATTTTAAGGTACGATGAGGTGTTAACATCTAGAGAAATAAGTAAAGAAGAGAAGACAAAGCATCACATTAAATAGCAAATAATTTGATCTAAAATGGTAAAGAGAGAAAAGGAAAACCTTCATAATAGAAATGGGATCATTAACGAGTCCACCAAAGGTTTCAAGTGAATTTGCAAAATCAATGTCGCCATCTTTTCATCTGTTCAGTTAGTTTGCAAAAAGCACCTATTATTTGGTGAACAAATGATAAAAACTTCAGCATATATTGATTCAAATTGATATGCAGTTCAAAAAATATTGAATTTGTTTCGACGTAACAGATGAATAAGAATTCATGTAAACTAATCTTATATCATAGCCGATTAAATCTTTTCAATTCCAAAAAAAAACATAGGAGAAAATTGCAACCCAAAAGATTCAGTAGTAGCATAAATAATTTCAACCGATCCCCAAAAAAGTAGCAAAAGTATGTAACCTGCACTTCCAATAAAGAAATAGTTAAATAAGAAAGGTGAAAGAAGAAATTTTAAGCAATGAAGTAGCATGTAAAATTGAAAACTCAATAGAGAAATAAATGGTATTACCTTTCAGTTCTTCTTTATAGAAGAAGTTTTGGTTTCCATGTTATGTTTTTGAGAGGATGGATTGCACTTGTTTGATGTTTTTTAATGCTTAATTGCGTCAGAGGTAAGATGTTCAATTGGGCGTTTTTTCAGTTCTGGAACATCAACTGTGGTTGGTGGCAATGATTTATGAATCACATCTTTTTCCTCCAAACAAGATAAAATGAAGAACTTTAGTGTTGAATCATGATTTTTTAGTTATAACCTCTTCATTTGAATTTTGAACATCTTTCTATTGAATTGATTTTACACAAGTACAAGAGATGATATGTCCTTCTGAAAGTGTAAAAATTAATTAAATATGATATGAATAATAATAAGAAGGCAAAGAAGAAAAGTGACAGTCATTCAATAGCAAGTTGAAATTTTAAGGATGAAATAAACATAAAAAAGTATACGCAAAAGATGATTTTTGTATTTTAATTTGATTAACAAATGACAAATTGAATCACATTTATTTTTTTTTGAAATAGAATTGCATTTACTTTTTAAAAGGCAAAGTTTTAGGTACCTCGACAAATGTGATCTCATAAATCTCTTCTGTAGAATGAAACAATATTTTTCTGCAACTTCATTCAAAATTGTAGCTGTTGCAATACCGCTATTGTCTTTAACAATGACTTCAAAGTGACACCTATTAAATTTAGAAAAAAAAGCCAATTTAAATGTAATGATTAATAAGATTAATTATATTTAAAAAGTAATATAATGTACAAATCATGTTGTTGAACAGTATTTATACTTGGGAGTCAACAGTGTGGATCGGTGGCAAGTTGTACAGTTGATTTCTCTGCGCACATTGTATCTTGGAAACAATGTTTTACAGCTTGGGCAATGTAAGACACAAAAGTGTTGGTCCTTACTTGCCAGAGAGAGTTCAGCTTCGACATAAAATACTTTTCCCTAAAAATTTAAGAATGACACAATTTAATTTTTTATTTAGTGTAATATAACTTGAAGAACTAAAAGTACAAAATTATTATCATTACCGGAAGTTGTCCTTGGATATCAGCGACAGGTATGATTTCATCCTCAAAAGGAACCAACGAAATAGAGCCTACTACAGTAGTACTCTTCATCTTATAAGCAACAAGCTCTGCTTCAATTGTTTTCACCCTATATAGTTGTAATAATGAGATTGTACTTAGCATTTTGGATGGAAGTATAAAACCATAAATGAATATTACCATGTCTTCAATGCGATCGCTTGTGGATATTGAGGATTGATCTCAATTGTTGTATTGAACCTGTTTGACAAATCATTGAATCTATTTGTTGATCCTGTATGCATTAGAATGGTTGTTTATAGTAAAAATTCATCATGTAATAGTAATATTAAAAGAGACAAACATGTAATGATTGTAGTTTCACCTATTGTTGTTTTGGAAACTCTTCTAGCAAGAATGATTGGGTACGTATGAATTTGATTTAAAAGTTTAGGACCATCATGATCGATGAAACTATCCCAAAGTGCCAATTTTATGGGCTTCTTTCTGCATATAAGCAAAATTTATATTATGTAAAAGCATAATAGTAATAATTTATTCGCATACTCATTATAGATAATTTTTTGGGTGGTAATAGTATAATTTGCTAATTACATAATGTTACATAAGAGTAAGTCAGTTTAATACTTGATTTTAAAAGTTTTTGTATCTATTAAGTTTAGTAATTTTTTTTCTATAACTTTTTTTTTAAGTTAGATCGCAATACAGTGGACATTATTGGTACATCAATTAACTTTTTATCAACTGCAATTTATTTCAGTGTCAGACTATTTACTTACCTAAATAAGAAACAAAGTAATGCTAGTGAGAAACAGGAAGCTGTGTGGTTTATTTACTTACTGTTCATCCATGATAATGAACTCCTAAACTCTTTTTTTGCTTGCTGTCTTTGTAGGATGGCTGTCGTTGATGACAATGGCAAGTACATCTTGCATTATTAAAAGAAATAAATGCTAAACTAATTAGATAATTAGAATTATACTATTATAGTAGTAATTAAGTTTCATTTAATACATAAAAAATTAAATACACTTTTAAATACCAAACTCATAGTCTTTGGGTTGATACTCGAAGGTGTCAAATGTGGTAAGAGTTAACCACGTTGGCTGTGGTAACGGATCTTCCGGAGGAGTAACCTTTTCAATGGGCTCAACTATGGTACTTCTATCAATTGTCCACATGTAATCATTAAGTGCACTCTTATATTCAGAAGTTGGTTCCTTCACTTGTGCAACAGACACCAAATATGTGTTGAAAGGTGCAAGCACATCTTCAAAATGTGTTATATCAGTACCGAACATTATCGCTTGATCCTGATTTTCCAGTGAAGCAGAGATAGAAATGGAGGTTATAATGACTTACCAAGTTCAGTTCAAAGGTAATTCCATGCTATTTGAATGAACCTTTTACAATATGTCAACAGTCTTACAATCTATTAACTGGTAAAAATGTTCATTTAGAACATAATACACGCTAATATTTCCTACATCATAGTTTCAACCGCAATTTACTATCCACTAATTTTCCAATAATGTATCATTTTATGCGATCCTCAAGTTGTAATCACTAAACCACGTGT